>NC_056737.1:1338313930-1338556430 GCF_019279795.1 Protopterus annectens
ACATGTGGAGACAGCCAAACAACATGGGGAGACATATTCCCAGATTTGTGAACAGATTCTATGTCATCAGTGCTGTTATACACATTGTGGATTGATAGATTGACAGGTTTGTGTGGACATGCATTTAATGAGTGACAGAAAAGAGGTCATTGTTCCCCTCTACTCATCAAAAAATAGGTCATTGCTCCCCTCTACTCATCACTCATTAGACCCATTATAGAGTACAACACCCCTTTTGGTATGTAACTCACAAGACATCTACAACAACTGGAAAGGCCGCAAAAATACCTCACAAAGAGGATTACTGGCCTCAAACAGATGCCTTACGCAAATCGTCTCAAAAAACTCCAGCTTTGCTCCATCGCATATCGCCTACTCAGAGGTGATCTCTGCCTAACATACAAAGCTATGTCAAACCCAGAGCTGTTGGACATGCTCCACTTAAAGAAATCCCAATCCATCTGAGCTACACGCTCTGGGGACCTAAACCTTGTCACCGCAATAAACAGAACATGCTGGAGGGATAGATTCCTGTCCCAGAGACTTCCCATACTCTGGAACAGACTACCTATCTATGTCAAACAGAGCTCCTCATTAGCACTCTTCAAGAAAAATCTTGATGATTGGATGGGTAATAGGAAATTCACCCTGGGATCACTTCTGTGGTTCTGCTTGACAGGGGCACAGGAAAATAATTTTCTTGGGTGGCGAAAGCCAGGGTACCTTTTTGGCTAGGCTTGTTCAGGCCCTAGGGCCAATAGCCTAGTACCTACCTATGAATCTATGAACCTATGAACCTATGACTTCATGACTGACAGTGATATGTCTCTGACATACCTCTACATTGACACACTATCCACAAATGGGCCACATGACTGCCTGTTATGTTTTGTCTGTTCCCCAGACAGTTGGTGTCCTTGGTAAATCAGTCATGGACTCTGGGGAATGCAGTCAGTAAATACTCACTTCTGTTGGTATTACCAACTTCATATTCCTCATAAAGGATGTTACAACAAACCCAGTAACATCTGCAACTGTCTCAATGTAGAACAGCAATATGTTCAGTCTACCCCTATGTTTGTACCTCTGTCCCCAAATGATGTCAGGCTTTGTCCAGATGTCATTGAGGTGCAGACATATTTATTATCATTTCTTGACTTCATTTGTGCTACCATCCCAGTGATGTAGTAGACCCACAGACATGTCACGGAAGAAATCCTAGAAATGAGTTCTGATCCTGTACATTCTGAGGTGAACTGTGCATGTGGGAGGCCTGTGTATGTCTGGCCTTTGTTAACAGACTATCATGATTGTGTGCACATGTCACGTGTACATGTTATTTGGGCTGTGTATGGAGGGGGGTGGATGTAAGTGCTATAGCTCCTTCTTTATCTGACTGTGCCTGCTGCTCCAGTTTCCACCAGTCTTTTAGCTGTATTTGTTTGTAGGGTCAGACTGAGACATGTCCTGTACCAAGGTTAGGATTCAGACTACACTGAGAATTGGGACGGTATATGCAGGGCTAGTGTGTGAGTGACAAGCAATGATGTATTTGTTCACACAGTCCATATACTCTACTGTTCACTTGACTTACCAGTATGTGACTGTGCCTGTGATGATGTTGGTTGTGAGTATGCACTTTCACACTGGTGCATCTTTGTCATTGCTGTTACATCCCCATAGTGCCTGATATATTTGCAAATACACATGTAATTACCCATAGCAGATGTTCTAATTCAATTACTTGTGCTATTTCAGTAAATGTATGTTAGAGCACACAGGAGGGTGTTACTACAGCAACTGTGTTAGCTTATCTATGACAGTACTTCAGATACATCCCCATTTTCATGGCTTCTGCCCACCACTTTGTCAGCCTTGGTCCAGATTCATTGCAGACTGGGGTTTTGAGCACACCTGTCAACTGGCTGGATTGTTTTAGGATGTCCAGGTTTATTGCTCATATTTCTGGTCTGTTTTACAGATTATCATTTCTCTGGTAAATCACTGTAATGATATGATTGTTGTCAGAAAATGAGGACATGCATTTCATTTAACTACCTCACATCCATCAGAATATGTATGCTGAAACAAACTGTGTCACTCTTTCAAGAAGTGTACAGGGGGACAATGACCTCTTCCTTTCTGGATGCTAATGCGTTAGTACTGGGATGTGCCACATAGAAGGACTTTGTGACCACAGTGGCAATGTGGTGCTCAAGAGACATTGCATTCGACCTGTATACCCAGATCTCTTATAACGCCTTCTTAGTTCAGGGGACTACTATCAATGTGGTACATCATGGGAACAGGGTTTTCCACATAGGGGATGACAACACATTTTCTGACATTGAGCTTAAGGTCATGGCTCTGGCACCAGCCATTGGTCTCAGTGAGGCCTTTCAGTAGGATGCCAACATCACTTGGGTAGTTAATAATAGCTCCCAACTTGCAATTGTCTGCAGACTTTGTCAGCCAGAGCCCCTTCATGTTGGCATGGACTTCTGAGAAGTTGATACCCAACATGAGAGGACCCAGGACAGAACCCTGTAGGACTCCACTTATGACTGCTCAGAAGTCTGACTTGGAGTCAGCTATTGTCACACTGTGAATTCTATCTGTGACACAGTTTGCAACCCACCTAGTGATATAGGGGTTGATGACTAGCTTAGTGAATTTTTGCATGATTCCTGAGTGGAAAATATTATCAAAGGCTTTGGCCAGATCAAGGTAGGCTGTATGTGCCACCTTGCCTTCATCCACAGCTCAGGTGACTGACGCCAAGAAGTTGACCAGATTGATTGAACAGATATGACCTACCCATCACAAAAGTAAACTGTGTGGGATCCTGAGTCTGTTGATTCCCATATCCCTGTTTATTAGGTGCATGATGATACATTCCATAGCTTTGCATAACAGACTTGTCAGACAGCTGGTGCGGTAATTCCCAGGGTCTGTAGTTGCACATTGTTTGTGGAGAGGGGTGACTGTAACAGTGCACAATTCAGCAGGGACAAAGCCTAAGGTGAGGCTGTGCTTGAACAGGGCACACAGGTGAGGTGCCAGGTCACTCTGTAGTTCATTTAGAACACAGCCAGGGATATTGTTGGGCCCCATAGAAGTTACATTCTTTGCCTTGGACAGTGGTGTTTTAACTCATGCAGCAGTAATACTGGGTGCCTGGCAGTGTACTGGTATTATGATTGGTCCTTTGAGGGGGAGAGAGGGGTAAAGTTTCCACTCAATATGTCGTTCAGTATATTGGCAAATTTTGTTGGCTCAGTCTAGGAAGTACCATTGTCTAGTAGCTCAGAACAAATCTTGGTATTGCCATGGAGATTCTTTACATAACTGTATGAGGCCTTGTGGATGTCTTTACTATGTGCTCCAATTCTGTTTTCACAGCTAACTTTGTAGTATTTGATGAGGGATCTCAACTTTTAATTGAGGCTGATAAGGATTTTTTTCCAATCTTGGGACTTCACCTTATTCCATATCGGTTCCCTCCTTCTGTTGTACAGTTTCTTTATAGCCAGGGACCACCAGATCAGCTTCCTTTTTTTTTGTAGGTGAGGGTCCTGGTACTATTGGGTATGGCGGTATCCATGCATTTGTGTATGTGCTCATAGTGCATTGTTGTTTGATTCAGCAGTCATGGAACTAGTCTCCATTTGCATGGCTGCCGTGAGGTTAGCCACCTCTGCTGTTATGAGGCCATAGTTAACTTTGAACAGACTTTTCATGGTGGTTACCTGTAGAGGGGGGCTGTGGATTTCCATAGGTGATTAATTTGTGTTAAGATATAACAAGGGAGGAGTTGACTATTGGTATAGAGCAACAGCCGCCCATGTTAGCAAAGACCAGATCAATGTGATGGGAATGTGCATCGGTACATGAATAGCTTTCCCAGGTAATGGTGGGGTAGTTGAAGTCAACCAGTATGAGAGTGTTAGATTGGACAATAATATTCTCCAGGGTGTTAAAGGACATGGAGTGTGAGTCATGGGACATGTTTGTGGACCTATAGCAGGCTACAATCTGAACCACTGTCTTAACCAATGTTAGCTACACCTGCAGGATCTGTAATGCATAATGTTGTTCTACCACTCTGGAGGTGTGTGTAACCTTAGTGAATATGAAAATACCACCACCTTTGGCGCTTTAGACCAAGTTCTGCAGCCAAAAGTTGTGGAATGAGTTATAGGCCGGTAGTGCAGGGCTACTTCCTGCTGCCTTTAACCAGGTCTCTGTTACAGCATACATGTCATTGTTTCCCATTTTAAGGAATACTTCCAGTGAGTGCATTTTCAGATTTAGACTTCTAGTATGCAGCAGCATAACCCTCAGATTGCATGTGTTTGTAGCTGTCATATATATATGTATTCAACTTTCTATATATATATATATATATGTGTGTGTATGCACATATGTAGCTATAAATGTGGATGTATCTCTCATATATATATATATATATATATATATATATATATATATATATATATATGTATTATGTGTAGATTTGTCCACATATAGGCATCTCCATACATATATACATGTCTATATAGAGAACCTGACTGATTCTACACACTCCTTTCTCTACTGTTGAATAACTGTACTAACTGATAAGTTGGGAATGTCCTCACTATTTTGTCAGGCTCTGATGGTGTAATGGTACAGTTCTTTGATTATAGCTTGTAGCGCCCTGGGTTCAAGACTTGGCAGGTCTTATTATTTTGTTGCAAGGCAGAATAGTTCTGCTGGGGAGGAATGGATAAGGGCAATAATTAAAAGAGGTCCCTAGTTTGGGCCCCTTCACCCCCATTTATACAGCCTCTGGACAGATTTGTTGCAGTAAGAGATTCAGAGTGCGGATCTAATGCCCGACTGCACTACATACATATGTATGTATATATATATATATATATATATATATATATATATATATATATATATATATATA
Organism: Protopterus annectens; assembly: GCF_019279795.1. Classification (NCBI taxonomy): domain Eukaryota; kingdom Metazoa; phylum Chordata; order Ceratodontiformes; family Protopteridae; genus Protopterus; species Protopterus annectens. Next base: position 1,338,318,888 of record NC_056737.1, read on the forward strand.
TATATATATATATATATATATATATAGATGTATGTATATGTGTATATATATATATATATATATATATATATATATATATATATCTATATGTATATCCGGGTCTACTTGAGTTGCACGAAAGACCAGAAGATCGAAATCCAGAACAACAAGTCGAAAACAGCGAAACTACAGAACACGGAAAAACGCAAAATTCAAAATCCCGATGTTACGGGAGTTTGAATTAGCACTTTTTGTGTTCTGCTATAGGTAAGTGTGTGTGTGTGTGTGTGTGAGTGTATTTTTGAAGGGAAATGCTGTGTGTAAGTGTGTGTTGTGACTGTGGTGTGTGTGTGTGAGGGACTGTACTGTGTGGGTGTGTGTTTGCCTTGTGTGTCTGTTCTTGCGATCTCGGAGTTAGAATATTAAAGTAGGGGGGTGTGGGGGCTGCAAGGGGGATTGTCCCCCTGCCCATCATTAGTGTAGGGTGTTTTGTTTAGTAGTGTGGGGCAGTTGTGTGTGTGTTTTTGTGTGTTATGTGTGTTTTGTAAACGTATGTGTTTTTCGGTGTTCTGGGGTTTCGTTGTTTTCGTCTCGGTGTTCTGTGTTTCGTTCTTCTGGTCTTTCGTTGTTATGAAGTAGACCCATATATACATATTTATATATATATATATATATATATATATATATATATATATATATATATATATATATATATATATATATATGTGTTTATATATATATGTGTTTATATATATATATATATATATATATATATATTCAGATATATGTATATATTTATATATATATCGATATTGACAAAATTTATTTTATGTACATACTGAGATATTTATATATATATATATATATGTATATATATATATAAATATATATATATGTATATATATATATATATATATATATATATATATATATATATATATATATATATATATATATATATATATATATATATATATATATATATATATATATATGTACCATAAATGTTTATATTTTATATGTATATCTCTACATATATTATATATTAATGTTTTATATATATATATATATATATATATATATATATATATATATATATATATATATATATATATATATATATGCACCTCTGTACACATATGCATTTATATCTATGTACAACACATGACTAGTGTTAACAAACATTTTCCCTACTGTTAAATGACTCTGCTGCATGATATGTTTGAAAAAACATGTAGCATGTCAAAAGTGGAGATGTGGTTGTGTTAAATTGCTGTGGTTATGGTGTGCAGGTTCCTGGGTTCAAGACTTGCAACAGCTGATTATTTTGTTGCTGGGCAGAGCAAGGGTTGTTGGATACAGAGTGATTAAGGCACTTTTTAGCAGTTATAAGTTGGTTTCCTTGGTGGCAAGCAATGCTAACTTCCGGTTAACTATGCTGACAGATGGTTAGCCTTTAAAGTGCTTAATCTGTGTAGGCATCACTTAGCACCATGCAAACAGGCTTAATCCCGCTTACTACTACTTACTCCTGCTTACCCCTTGCTAATTTCTTTAAAAGAAAACAAAAAGGCCCCAAATGGATACAGTGGGACTGAGGTCCCCACCCATGGGCAGTCACCACTGCACCTTCACAGCCCTGAATGTGGCTGTGCTGGGGGCTGAGCAGGAGGGGTAGGCTGACCCTCTACATGTGCCACTTGGCCCTCAAACTGGCATAACAGATCTCCAAATTCCTTGTGGAGCTTGCTACACACCAGACCCTGGACCTGGCTTCAGGTGACAGGATCCTGTCTGCACCCACACCTGGGGAGAGGAGCCCCATCCCCTGAGGTGGTTCTACCTAAAGGTGGTGCAGAACCAGCAGATGAGGAGGTCTTGTGGTGGGTCCCAGATGTGCTGGGGCCCAGTGCCATGGCCAGATGAGGTGGGAAAGGTAGATCCACTGGGATCGGCCTTCCCAGACTTGCTATGGTGTTGCAGTTTTAGATCATTGTTGGTTAGTAATGGTAAACACATTCCAGGATTAGTTATAACAGCATGTATGAGTATTCCCATTAACCCAAAACAACAGATTTGGAACATTTGCATAGCAAACAGAACACATGCATATATGGAACCACAGTGGGCATTACACCGACATGCAGGTTACATTGATAGCAACAGGCCACCAACGATAGCATTTGAACAGGGAACATTAATTGGAATACATTTCAACATTTGTAGAACAATAGGACACATGTCCCAACAGTAGGTTTGGTGGAAAACATACACATTTATTTATGTGTTTAGATTACTGGTGAAGATGAGGTGGGGGGGAGAGAGAGAGAGAGGTCAATTAACAAATGTAGATTCTTGCAGTGGTCACAGCTTTAATGATCATTGCTCTAATCATTACTTTACAGGTATTATTACAACAACCTATGGCCTTGGGTTGGGTAGTGGTATATTTGTACCCAGTGTATAATTACAGCCTTCTTATAGCTACTTTATACCTTCTCTTACCAGGAAGATCTGTGGAGGGATTTTTTGTTAATACTACCTGACTGTTTCTACCCATATTTACATAGTCAGGGTTACATATGTGCACTCATACTGTGTGTGTGTGTGTGTGTGTGTGTGTGTGTGTGTGTGTGTGTGTGTGTGTGTGTGTGTGTGTGTGTGTGTGTGTGTGTGTGTGTGTGTGTGTGTGAGTGTGTGTTTATGTGCTACTGGCATACTCTACCTTGATTTCTATTGGTCACCCTGGTTGTTGGTAGCAGGGACTGGTAGCTGTGACAGCATGACAATTCTGAACATTTCTTGTGGGAGACCACTTGGTGTATGTACTTATCCTGCTGTCATTTGCGGCCTTGTAGTTGGACTGTGGGTGTTGGACACAGTATAACTACTGCCTTCTTATAGCTACTTTATACCTTCTCTTACTTGGAAGACCTGTGGAGGGAATTTGTGTTGACACTACCTGACTGTTTCTACACATATTCACAAAATCCTAATTGAAATTATGCATACAGGTTGCTACCAATCCTGGGATTCGAACTGTGGCTGTTTCTGCTAAAAATACAAGTTTGTGTTTCATCAAAACAAGCTATCTACAAACTGCTGTATCTTTGTTCAATTTTTCTGTCTAATTCTCTCTTGGTTGTACAGTCTGACCTTGTGATTACAACATTCTTATACATACATTCCTATACATACCTTTTGACATAGCACAGTGTGGAAAACAGTGGTTAACACAACATTACTATTCTGATATCAGATCTTGGTGCATGAATCATTTCAAGTCATTTTTTTTTTTTTTCTCTCCACTTAACTGCTTGGCTGCTGTGCGTCCCGAACCTGGAGCTCGACCGATACTCAGTCTTATTAACCTGAACAGGTTAATCCTGCATTAACCCTACATACCCACCTAAACTCTCTCTGAAGACCGGAACTACTCTCTACAAAGCTCCAACCCACCAAACTTTTGTGATATCTTCCCAAACTGACTGTAAAACTTATTAACCTGAACAGGTTAATCCTGCATTAACCCTACATACCCACCTAAACTCTCTCTGAAGACCGGAACTACTCTCTACAAAGCTCCAACCCACCAAACTTTTGTGATATCTTCCCAAACTGACTGTAAAACTTATTAACCTGAACAGGTTAATCCTGCATTAACCCTACATACCCACCTAAACTCTCTCTGAAGACCGGAACTACTCTCTACAAAGCTCCAACCCACCAAACTTTTGTGATATCTTCCCAAACTGACTGTAAAAGTATGTTTTATACCTTAATGTCTATTTTTTATTCCATTTACTCAATATAAGCTAGTCTTGCCACCAGTCCAGGACTGCCAGCAGCCAGTAACCTCTGCCTTCCTCACTACACTAGCCCAAACTCTAACTTTATTTACTAGGCATAGCTACTTTCCAGCCTGTAACTCTCTTTCACCCCCCCTCCACGATTTTTCCCCTTTCCTCTCCGTCTATCTTTTTACTATCTCACTTGCACATTAACTGGCATTCCTCTACTATTCTTTTTGCTACTATTGACTCATCCTTTTTCTCCATTTAACCTGAGTCCTGCAGCTGTAAATTCTCTTTAACCTCTGTACTCTATCTTCCTCTCTTGACCCTCCCTAACTTCCTTCCTTTTCACTCCAAAGCTCCTAACTCGTATCTCTTTACAGTCTAAACTTAAAGCTCTCTTAAACTACATACTTATAACTGTTTCATACCTTTCTGCTGTTTTCCCTTACCTTTTAGATTGTTTTTCTTCTAGTGCTATAACACTCCTTTGTCTCTTCCCGCTCCGTTTGCCCTTCGGGCTCACTCCGCTCCCCTACCCTGCCCCCAAATCCCACCCGCCCCCAGTACCTCTACCTATATCCCTCCAGTTTCCACACCCACTTCCTCCCTACACCAATCAGCTCTCTACACCTTCAACTGCCTATTATCCAATTTGTAACCACTCCCTCAGCTAATACATACATTCTTCTCATTCCAAACTCTCCTCCACTCAACAACTTCTCCCTCCAGCTCCACACTTACTACTCCCTATCCTAGCCATCCTTACAAAGCTTTTTCTCCATCCCCCTGCACAATTACCTTACCACATATATAAGACATCTATAACACTTAACACAAAGCAGCCTTATCAACATGCCTCTAAATCCTTCATCCATTTGTATCCTTCTTTTACTATCTCTTAAACTATCATACCTTTACTACCTCACCCAACCCCATACTTCATACCATACACAATGTTTTCATATAACCAACCATTTGAACTCCCCTCTCTCACACTTGCACTCTCCTATCTCTCCTCATCTTTACACAATAACACAGCTCCTCACCTTCTCATTCAAAGTTTTCTCTTCTCAGAATAACTCTCTCCCCATACCAACCAAACACCCCATAATCATTACAACTGACCCAAATCATTGTTTTACTCTACTCAATCATCTTTTGAACCCAATCTTTCACCTCATTTCCAGTCTTTTATCTGGTGATATACATCCCAACCGCGGCCCCTCCTCCTTCTCCTCCTCACACAAGCCCATATACTTTACCTCTCTAAACTCCCAAAGCATAATGAATAAAGTCCCAACCCTCCATGCATGGCTTATGCATAATAAACCTGACATACTATCTATTTCAGAAACATGGTTAAAGCCCTCTATAAAAGATTCTGAAATTACTCCACCTAGCTACTCTATCATTAGAAAAGACAGGACCCAAAGGAAAGGTGGCGGTGTAGCCCTCCTATACTCCTCTTCCTTGCTAGTTACCCACTACAACAAACCCACTCCTACATTTGACAAGCAGAAGTACTCCTCACTCTCCTACAAGTTAATAAACACAAACACATATGCCTTGCATCTATCTACATTCCCCCAGGGGACAATATTTCCACACTTGAAAATATTCTCTCTTGGCTCTCTGACAATATTAGCAATGAAACCATACTCTTAGGAGATGTAAATATTAACTGGGCCTCCATCCAGTCCCTAACAAATCCTCTTAACATCAACCTATATAACTTCACCCAACTAATCAATACCATAACACACCCATCAAAAGACCCCTCCTTTGGCACCATCCTTGACTGGATTCTAGTATCACATCCCCACTATTTTTCAGATTGCGGTACTCTTCCTGACCCTCTTAGTGATCATCTGCCTACTTTTACTCATCGCTCCTGTATCTCATACCGTTCCCACAACTACATTACTACTCGTAACGACAAAAGCTTCAACCCATCAATCTTTGTAGATTCCTTGAAAGCAACTAATTGGAACAATCTAAAGACACTTCCATTAGAAGAAGCAGTTGCCCACTTTAACTCCACTTTCTTAAGAATACTTGATTCCCATGCCCTCTAAGAACAAAAGAATCAAAACAAACTCAGCCCCCTGGCTAACCAAAACCACACTATCAACTATGCGCCTTAGAGACAAAGCCTGGGGACTCTATCTGAGAACTAAGACCCCAGAACATCATATTGGATTTAAAACCCTTCGAAATAAAGTTAAGAAGCTAATAACCGCAGATAGACAAAAATACTTCCTCACACTCCAAAACAATAATAAAACCAACCCTCAAAGATTTTGGAAGGGAATATCCACCCTCCTTAACCCCAGCAAACCTCACACCCCAACCCCAGACCCAAACAGTCCTGACTTAGATTTAGCCACGCAGTTTAACTTCTTTTTCATCGACTCCATTAGCAAACTCACCTCCTCCTTCACATGCCCCACCTCACTATCTAATACACCCCCTCCCTCTCCAACCCACAACCCTATCCCTAATTCCACCTCACACTGCCTATCTTCCACCTTATCCACTACTCCAACTGCTTCATCATTCTCACCCCCCTCAAACTCTCTCTCTCCACATTCCTCTCTATTCTCACTAAAACCTACACCCACTTCCACTATAAAGAAACTTCTTCAGAAACTGAAGCCTTGCACTAATGCCCCTGATACCATCCCCTCCTACTACCTAAGCATAGCTGCAGATGCTATTGCTTATCCCATCAGCATTCTAATCAACCGCTCTATTCATGAATGCACTGTGCCCCAACTGTGGAAGCAAGCATTCATCATCCCTCTACACAAAGGAGGCAACAATTGTAGCATCAACAACTTTCGTCCTATTGCTATCCTGTCCCCTATTTCTAAACTTCTGGAAAAGTGTGTCCACCTTCAACTCTTGCCACATCTCTTAGACAACAACCTTATAACTCCTACACAGCATGGATTCAGGCCAAACCACAGCACTATGACAGCCCTCTTATCCTTCCTTGAGACTGTTAACACAGCACGATTCCGGCCACATTGTCTCTACCCTACTACTTGACCTCTCCAAGGCCTTCGACACTATCTCACACAATCTGCTCTTAAACAAACTGTCAAAACTTAACCTCTCCTTCTTCCATAAATTGGTTCTCTAGCTATCTATCAAATAGAAACCAAGCTGTAAAATGGAAAAGGCCACTTCCCTTTCCTTAGTACCCCACTGGAGTTCCTCAAGGATCTACTCTTGCACCCTCCTCTTTAATATATTTATAAACGATTTCCACAAATCAATTCCTTTTGCAAACATCATCCAATATGCAGATGATTCTACCATTATCTGCTCTGCCACCTCCTCCTCTCAGCTCCAAACACTTACCCAGGAAGCTTTTTCAATTACCGAACAGTGGATGAAAATAAATCACTTGGCACTCAATGCCTCCAAAACAAAACTTATGGTATTTACCCCCTCCAAATCCACGTCCTTCAATATAAACTCTTTCTCAATTACCAGCCAAAATAACTTACCCCTTGAACTAGTGACTGAAACTAAGCTATTAGGTGTACAAATTGATAATAGGCTTAGCTACAACTCCCATCTACAACTAAATATTAAAAAAACTCATCAAAAACTAGGTAGGCTCTACCGTCAGAATCAGTACCTTACAAACTCCTCCAAAATCACACTTGCTTCCTCTTTTCTCATCCCCTCCCTTCTCTATGGAGCTCCACTACTGACCAATCTTCAGTCCTCTCTAAAAAACAGCTTTCCTCCTGCTATAATAAAATCGCCAAATTGCAAATGGACACAGGTCCTCCACCCACCACTGTTCCTCTCTCCAAACCCTAAACTGGCTTGAACTACCTAATCATCTCACTTATATACAGCTGACTTTCGCTCACAAACTCATTCTTAGTCCTTCTCTTTGTCCCTCCCTGTCTTCTGCCTTCAAAATGCACCTACCAAATAGAGTATTAAGGTCTAACAATCAAAACCTATTAGAAGTCCATAAACCATCTCATCCCCAGGTAAACACTTACTATCCTTCAACCTTGCCGCCTCTGGAACTCACTTCCACCATCCATTCGCATTACCACCTCTAACCGATACAAGTTCAAAACTCTCTCCATACACACCTGAGGTCCCAATGGGATTGCTCTTGCTCCCTCCCCTCATAAATTTATTATATCTCATTATCCTTTACACTTTTGATACGTATCTCTACCTAACAAACCTCATGTTTCATCAGTACATCTACTCTGTAAGGTTATTTAATATCTGCTTGAATAACTCCTCTAAATGTATATCACATTACTCTTTCTATTTTCTTACCTCTCATTTATCCTCATCATACTGTATTGATTTGAATGCTTTTGAATTGTGAGCTTAAATGTTTTATGTTTTACTCTGTACAATCTCTTTTGTAAATTTTTGTAATTTTTGTAAATTTCTGTAATTTTTGTATGCACCTAATTTTGTCTGTATTGGAGCTTTTCTCCCCAGGACTCCATTGAAAACGGGTTCTTTTGGCCCAATGGACTATCCTGGTAAACCAACTGCAAATAAATAAATAAATAAATAAATAAATACAACACCAGAGTAAACACAACCAGTCTTGGGTTTTCACTTTTATTGATATATAACCTGTATGTCACTATTACTCTCCTACTGGCTTCTTCAGTCAGTAAAAACCACACCCATTTGTAAATACTACAAGGTGACATTCTACTGCTTGTTATTTATTTTCCCTACATGATACCAGCTAGATTGTTACTCCCCAGCCTCACAACGCAGCCTTAACAGCCTGCTGGTGTGGGCTTTCAAGTTCACAGTCCTCTCATCTGCAGCTGTACAGGAGATAAGAAAAAACATGTATGCATATCTATCCATCACATACATAGGCTGAACTTTGGAGAACAGTTATTTTGACTAATACTTACACACGGCTGGAGCATTCCCTGCCCAGGCATCTTGGACCCACTGGTCCAAAAGGTCCCTCTTCCTCCACTCCAAGTTGGCAAAGTGGTGTCAGACCTGTTCACCAGTCCGAGGGATGCCATGGGCAGTGGTGAGATCTTGGGCAAGATGGTCCCAGGCTTCCACTTTGTATTGGGAGCCCTGGTACTGGTTCTGCATCAGTCGCCCTTCATGGTCTTTAATGAGGAGTCCAACCATGACCCTGGACTCCTGAATGTCCCAGCACTGCACCCAAAAGTGCAAACCTTCACCTATACCAGCTATAGTGCCTACATTGGGGAGATACAACTGGTTATGAGCTGTATTCCCATTTAAATAGGGCTAATTTCCCACCCTTTACTGTGATTGGACAGTTTTGGAACTGCTGAGCTAAGCTAAGCACCGGGCAAACCCGCTTAGCAAAGATAACCATTGCTTAAAGGGGTAGATGCTAAACCTTGCTTATCAGTGCACAAATCTGCTTAGCTATGCTAAATCTTGCTTAAACTTTAAAATTCACTGACACCTCACATTTGGGGCTGCTACACTACCCTGGTTAACATATACATAATAATATTCACTAGGTATTTATGAAAAATACATTTTAGTTATGTTTCACATATGAAAATGTATGGCCTGCTGGGGGAATTGTACCATGACTGAGTGTATGCTAGGCAAATGCTCTAACCACCACACTATCCTGGTTTCACTGTGTGTATTGTGTATATTTCTATTTAACTTCTTTCAATGTTTAAACTCTGCTATGCATAGCTGCACGATGGGCAAACCCATGCAGCTATGCTTAAACTTTATTGCACACAGGAAAAAAAAATAAGTGATATATTTTAAATATTGCTCTTAGAAACTTAGAACATTGATAGAATGACAGGCTTTGCATTAGCATGTATTTTGCAAGGGGTATGCAGTGTGTCACATTGCCTTTTTAGCGGACTGCAGTTCTTTTCTGGTGTACGGTGCACACATATATGGCAGAATGTGTACATTCTGCCATATATGTGTGTTTTTCTGAGGTAGGATGTCTGTTTTTTATCTCCACAGACACTAAAGTGTCCATGGAGACTTTCATTCATTTTACATTGCTGTTTGCCAATTCTTGAGTGCAAGGGGGGTGTGTATTGCGAGAACACTGCTCTCAGACACATCCTCTGCACTCATACACACAGACCGTGTCTGTTTAAAGTAGAGCAGCATGCCTTCATGAATATGCAAGGCGAGCTGCTGCTCTACACGGACACCATCAGTTCCATGCAAGAATAACTTATTCTTGCACGGAACCTTCATGAATCCCGGGGTTCAGCATTTTCTATGATGCTTTATGGCTCATGTTTCCATTGTTTTTCAGCTACTTGAATATTATAGTGTTTGCACAATCACCAATGCAACAGTCTTGCTACATTATTATACCTTTCAGTATACAGTCTTTTTGCATTTGTATGCCATAACCAGCAATGAGGTATGCAACTGCTTCCAATTCTGTTTAACAAAACCTACATTTGTTTGTTTTTCCCACGTGTTCGGTGGACTTTGTAAACCAACACGTAAGTAGCCCACAGTCTAGGGCTGCCAATATTAACCTTTCATCTTTTGGTTTGAATTTGTCTCTCCTTAACCATTCCTGCATTTGATCCTGATCAACATGAGGTTTTTAGAGGAGTTTTCTATACTTGCAACTATATTTATGCATTTTCCACATTTCTTGTCTTCTCATCTGATCCTTCACCTTATATAGGTTCATAGGTTCATAGGTAGGTACAAGGCTATCTGTCTGAGGGCATTTATAAGCCTAGCCAGAGTGTGTCGGCTTTTGTCACCCCGTTGATTAACTGATCCTCTGTCAAGCAGAGCCAATGAAGTGACCCCAGGGGTGTATTTTCTGCTACCCATCCACTCATCAAGGTTTCTCTTGAAGAGTGTTAGTGAAGGGCTCTGCCTGATGTAATTTGGAATTTTGTTCCAAAGCATGGGGAGTCTCTGTGACAGGAATCTATCTCTCTAGCATGTTCTATTTATTGTTGTAGCGAGGTTTAGCTCACTAGAGCACATGGCTCGCAGTGACTTGGATTTCTTTAGGTGGAGCATGTCCATCAATTTTGAGTTGGACATGGCTTTGTAAGTCAGGCAGAGATCACCTCTGAGTAAGCGATATGTCACTGAGTACAGCCGGAGTTTTTTCAGTCGGGCTGCATAGGACATATGTTTGAGGCCAGTAATCCTCTTTGTGAGGTACTTTTGTGGTCTTTCCAGCTGTTGGAAGTGTCTTGTGAGGTACATCCCAAATGGGGCATTGTGCTCTATGATGGGTCTAATGAGTGACGAGTAGAGGGGCACTATAACCTCTTTATTTCTAGATGCAAACCCTTTAGTAATTAAATGGGCTACATAGAAGGATTTCCTAACTACTTTGGCAATATGATTGTCAAAGGAGAGATTACTATCTACCTGGGTCCCCAGATCTCTTATTACCTCTTCTGTATTAAGGGGTCTGCCACCTATGTGGTAATTCATGGGTGTTTTGTTTTTCCCAAATGGGATAACTATGCATTTTTTGGCATTTAGCTTGAGGCCATGACTTTGACACCAGGTGTCCATCTCAGTAAGGCCCTTTTGGAGGATGTCCATGTCAGCCAGAGAGTCAATTATGGCTCCCAGTTTGCAGTCATTGGTGAACTTGGTTAGTCATCGTCCTCCTGTGTTTGCTTGTACTTCTGAGAAGTATATGCTGAACAGTAGGGGTCCCAGGACCGAGCCTTGTGGGACACCACTTGTGACTGGTTTAGAGTCGGACCTGGAGCCCACTATTCTTACCATGTGAGTTCTGTCTGTAAGCCAGTTGGCAACCCATCTCATGATGTAGGGGTTTATGTTCAGGCTGGTGAGTTTTTCTGTAATACCCGAGAGGGGATTGGTGTCGAAAGCCTTGGCGAGGTCAAGGTAGGCTGTGTGAGCCACCTTTCCCTCATCTATGGCCTTGGTGACTATCTCGAAGAAGTCAACCAGGTTTATTAGGCATGATCTGCCCTTAACAAAGTCAAACTGGGTCAGGTCAAGTGTTTGGAGGTTCCCAATGTCTTTGTTAATGAGTTCCATGATGATGCGCTCCATAGCCTTGCAGACCAGGCTAGTCAGGCTTATGGGGCAATAGTTATCAGGGTCAGTTGTGGCCCCTCCTTTGTGAAGAGGAATAACCATTGCTGTGTGCCATTCTATGGGCATGTAGCCTGTGGAGAGGCTGAGGTTGAACAGTGTGTTTAGGTGTGGGGTTAGTTCATTCTGTAGTTCATGCAAGACGCAGACTGGGACACCATCTGGTCCCATTGATGCTGAGTTTTTGGCTTTTGAAAGGGCTGTTTTCACCTGTGCGTCTGTGATTTTTGGGACACTACACTTTTCCGGTATTGTTGTGGGCCCTTTTGGAGGTGAGAGGGGGGTGAAGTTTGCACTGAATCTGTCTGCCAGGATGTTGGCAATATCAGTAGGTTCAGTATATTTTGTGCTATTTTGCACAAGTTCAGTGCATATCTGCGAGTTGCCACTTAGATTCTTAACATAGCTAAAGAAGGCTTTGTAGTTATCTTTTGATTCCTTGGCTATTTTTCTTTTGAAGTTAGCCTTGGATGATTTCATGAGGGACCTTAGTTTCTTACTGATACTGATCAGGGATGTCTTTCCTTCTTGGAATTTGCTTTTTTTCTGAACTAGTTTCCTCCTTCTATTGTATAGCCTGTTTATTGCAAGGGTCCACCAAACTGGTTTCCTTCTCTTAGAGGAGTGAGTCTTGGTTTTGCTAGGGATGGCACAATCCATGCATCCTTGCAGGTGCTCATAGAGTGCATTTGTAAAGGTTTCTGCATCTTGGGCAGCATTATCCTTTAGCGTGGGGGCTGTGAAACTTACCACCTCTGTCTTAAGTAAGGTGAAGTTTGCTTTAGAAAAACTTTTTCCTATGGTTTCCTTAGTTGGGGGTGGTGGTTGGGTGTGGACATCCAGAGTGATTAGTTTATGGTCTGATCTAACCAGTGACCGGTTGACCTCCGGTGTGGAACACCTGTTGCCCATGTTGGTGAGGACCAGGTCCAATATGTTTTCACCTCTGGTAGGGGAGTTTACCTGCTGATCCAGGGTGTTTGAGTTGATGAATTCCAGGAAGCGCTGGGCCTGGGAATTTATACTCTAGTAGTTTTCCCAGTGAATGGTAGGGTAATTCAAATCGCCCAATATCAGGGTGTTCGGTAGGACCTTCATGGTTTCCAGTGTCTCCAGAAAGGTAGAGTGGTGGTCCTGGGTCATGGTGAGTGATCTGTAGCAGGCCACAATTTGCATTTCAGATTTGCTCAGTGTTAGTTGCACATGGATGATCTCACAGGTATCATACTGCGCCACTAACCTGGAGGTGTAGGTATCCTTGATGAATATGGATACACCCCCTCCTTTTGTGTTTCGGTCTGTGTTCTGTGGCCGAAAAGTGTGGTATGAGTTGTAGCCTGGTAGTTCTGGGGTGCTCTCTGGAGCCTTGAACCAAGTTTCAGTTACTGCACATATGTCAAAGTTCTCCATACTGAGGAATGCTTCAAACGTGTGCATTTTGAGATTTAAACTCCTGGCGTTGAGTAGCATAACCCTCAGTTTTTTGTTAATTGTGCTGTTTACAGAGGAGGATTTGACTATTGAGTCTTGCCTAAAAAAGGCACTATGGGGGCAGCAAGAGCCTTGGCCAGTATTCGAAAGCCTAGGGGTGACAGGTGCAAGCCATCTCTTGTGAAGCAAAGTGGCTTGTCGAGTATGTCATCCCAGGCTGACAGACACTGGATCCCCTTTGAATGACACCAGAAGCTTAGCCAATTGTTGAAATTGATCATTATTTCTTCATACTGAGGTATCATTCTTGGTGAGGGCAGGATTCTACTCAGGGTCAGGGTTATACCAGCCTGGGCTACATGATCAGAGAGCTCTTCCATGTCTCTTTTCATGTAGTCCAGGGAGGTACGTCTCAGGTCATTCACACCAACATGAACAATGACAGAGTCATATTTGTACTTGTTCTGGAGTGACTTGCGTGCTTGTGTTATGTGACGGATTCTGGCTCCCAACAGGCAGCTTACAGTAACCTTCTGCTTGTCCAGACTAGTGAGTGGGATGTCAGTGTGCCTGACTATAGAGTCACCTATTACTAGTGTGTTACATATGGTATTTCGCCTTAAGGGCTGTGATTGTGTGGCAGACTGATTTTGTGTTTTATGTGTTGTCTGGTTTGTGACGGGAAGTACAGGTTGTTTGGGTGTCTGCTTTGGGGGTCTCTGATGCTTCTGCAGGTTTTTATTTAGAGCTTCCAAGTATGATTTTGTGTATTTATGTGCATTTTTGCCAGTGATGTTTTAGTAAGTCTGTGCGCAGCTGGAGTTGTGGTGCAAGTGTTAACCTTCTCCTCTTGACTGTCTGTTCCAGTCTTGGGTGGAGACAGCTTAGCTTCCAGTTTGGCTGTATAATTGCATCTCTCACATATGTTAGTGTATTTTGGTAGGAGGAGAGGGTTGTCTGTGTACATGAGGCAGTTGTAACATTGCCTCAGGATACCCAAATTCACCAGTTGGACTGGAGAGTGCACCTGAAGTTGCCCTTTGGTCATGCCTGAATAGTAGGCTGAGCTGCTTAGTCGCTTGGTTGGTGAGGGGTGAATAAAGAGCCTTGCCCTGCTGGGCAATCAGTGTCAGAGTATATTAGTGTTTACTATTAGGTCTGAGCAAGTGCTGGGCTGCAAGATGGTTTCTGAGTGCTTAGGTTGAGAGTTAGTCTAGTTTCAAGGGAAAAACTGAAGAGGAGACTTAGTGGAGCCGGGAATAATTTAACCGTAGTTAACTGGCACTGCCCAGTACGCAAAAACATGCAAACATGGTTTGTATAGTAGAGAAATGAAAGTGATAGAAATTAGCCCAAAATGACCAATAAACTACTAACTTTTGGGCTGGGACTACTCCTCCAGGAACAGTTAGGTTGCTCAAAGCTCCCCTCTCTCACAGGTGAACAAAGAAACTTCCTTCTATCCAAGTAAGGTATGGGCAACTCAGAAACTAGTATCACAGCCCTGAATTCAACACTAGCCTGAAAACTGGACTATACTAGCTTAGAAAGGCGGGAAACAAGGAATTTTTTTTTTGTTTTTTTTTTAAATGATAAAGCAAAAACAGTAAAAAATACACTTAAACAGCTTTAAATGACTACAAACAATCAGAAAAGGCTATCTCACTTTAGTGTTTAGCCTACAACAGTTAAACAAAATTATTTAAAAAAAAACAACTTTTTAAAAGTGCAGGCAGTCATTCTTTCTTTTGTTTTTGGCACATTCAGCTGCTGCTTGATTTTTATCTACTTCTGGTTTGATTTCCATTCCTACTTGATGCTGATAAGCTTCTGCTAGACTAAGAAGGCATGCTTGCCACCTTTTCAAATGTCCAAAGTGGGACATTTTCGGAACAAACATCAGATTTTACAGGCCGACACATACCCACTGTCAGTACAAAGGATAGAACTTAACTTTTTTGCCTAAATAAAAGCTTATTATTGTAGTCATTTTAGTTGCTTATTCTATGTCTTATAACATTTAGGTATTTTAGATACAGAAAAACTGTTTTATGTAACTATTACATAAAATATAGGAAATAATTTTTTCCTAAAATTTCAGGACATTTGCCATTTTTTTAATTTTTTGTCAGGACACAACTGCCCAAAGAGGGACTGTCCCTCGCAAAGTGGGACAGGTGGTAACCCTATAAGAAGGGAAATCATCTTAGATTTATTCTCCTCATGTTTCAATACTTTCACTATGTTTGGGTCTTGTGAGGTCAGCAGATATGTATGCAGTCCCATGATTGCAAATCTATAGATGCCATCAATTTCAAAGAGGCCCATACCTCCTTCAGAACGGGAAACTTATAATCTTGGTATGCACTGATTTTTATAAATCATTTGATGAGCATGAAGCATCCTTCTTGTTTTCCTGTCTAATCTATCCAACACTTTTTGGGGCCAGTCAATCACTTCAAAACTGTAAGTTAGAACAGGAACAGCAAATTGGTTTATAGTTTGGATTTTGTTCCTAGATGTCTAAGCTGTTTCCAGGATCAGTTTGTCTTCTAAAATAGTCCTTACTAAGTTTTATTTGCATTTGTTCATGTTTTATTGTTGATCCTTCATCAATTCCAAAATATTTATACACTCTACCCGGGATTCATGAACCTTGCGCCAGGCGTATGCATAGCGTAGGCGTTACAACGCCAAATATGGCCGCCGAGCACTTCAGGTACGATCCAATTCCACGTGCACTACCGGCGTGCGCTGGATCTGCACAGCCCCCGGCGTAGGTATGCTAAACACCCCATGTGCGGTGTGTCACCATGCAAATGAAGGCATATAGCGATTCACGAAGTGGTGCAGGCGTAGCATAAGCCCACGGCAATGTAAACCAAAAAAACGGTTTACATTTTCCCAAACATAACATCGGAGTAACGGAAGAGTGTCAGACTCAGGTATCACACTGTTACCATATGCCAATGGCGAAATACACAGACAATGGCAAAAGAAAACATGCACACCACGTAAATAACAACTTAAATGGCATGTCCACAGTAACTCACATCAGAACTGCAGGACATGTGTGCGGAAGGTGCAACATAATGAAATAATATAACAATATTATAAAACAGCATCATAATAGACATCAGGTCCACAGCATAATACACCATGGTATGCATGGAACGCCACAACCACGGTGCAAGGGTTGCCAAGGACTCGCGGCAGTCTTCGGTGTGGTAACTGAATTAGTAGTCAATGCCATGCAAAGGAAGCAGATCATACTGAATCGCAAATCCCCCACCGGAGTAAGGCTGTACCAAACGGCGCAGCGGTAATACACCGAGGAGTGGCTCAGAGGGAATACATGACATCTGCAGAGGGGTGTGCCACCGTAGCAGTAAGCACATTGGAGCACAGCAAACCTGGGCTGTACATCACAAATCAAAGCTGCAGGACCGGGGTGTGGGGTAATAGTTTAGCTGAGAGCACACAATGCGTGCAAAAGTGCATGTGTACGAGGATGTCAACGTTCCCGGAACCTAGTCATGTGACGCACGCCCCACAAACAATATCGGAAACAGGAAGGTGATGTGAAGAATATAAGGAAATGCGGAAGAAGTGTAATTGGAGTACTAATGAGCAATCAACACTAATCAACCCACGAAGGCCAATCGGCGGCAGCTGATAACTCTGCATGCAAAAACCTGCAAAACGGGATAGGGGAGGCATATGAATGCAAAGAAAGTAGGGGAGGTAGCAGACTGCAAAGATAGAAGACCTGACACAGCAGAGCAAAGCAGACAGGCAGCACAATGGCAGTAGCACACAAAACGCATGATATGACATGTCCATGAAAGTAGAAATGACAGTGCTCTGCAGGATGCATGCCAGAAAATGGTAGGTGCAACGTGCAGAAATAGTAAGGGAATGTCGAAAGGTAATCCATGGCAGGCAAGAGTAATGCAACACCAAAGGCAACACCGTTGTAGTTCCATCTGTAAAACACAGAAGATAACCCTTAGATACGGCCGTACAAACACACCCTATGACATCATCGGTGTGCACAGCACAATAGTATAAAGTGTGAATGCACACAACACACAGCCGTGTATTCCCAAACGCCGCACCATAGGTGTAAACACACAGGGAACTTTTAAAATGTACATGTTGGGTGCTGCCGTAGCTGTGATCCATCAGCATGTGTTAGAGACAGACGGTGTTGTGGATGAGGGTGCCGACAACCACCGCAGGCCTCGGAGGAGGAGGAGGAGAGTGTTCAGACCAAGGGTAACCTACCAGGGGCAACATGACCAGGAGATAGTGGAGCGTTACAGGGTGGACAGGGACATGTTACAGCAAATAGTGGAGCTGTGCTGCCCATGCCTGAGAACAAGAAACAACAGAGGGGAACCCATCCCAGTGGACACAAAGGTATGTGTAAGCTTGCGAATACTGGCCACAGGTACCTTTCAAAGGCCAACTGGAGATATAATGGGCATCTCACAGGCATCAGCATCCAGGGTACTACACCAGTTCCTGGATGCCATGTTACCACATGCCAATGAGCATATATACTTCCCCAGATCTCAGGAGGAGTTGGCTAGCAATATGCGCCACTTCCACCGTGTGGCACAATACCCAGAGGTACTGGGTGTGATAGACTGTACGCACATACAAATCAAGTCACCACCTGGTGAGCAGGGTAGACGCTACATAAACCGCAAGGGATTCCACTCCATCAATTGCCAGGTCGTGTGCAATGCCCAGGGCATTATCATGGATGTGTGTGCTGGCAGCCCTGGAAGTTACCACAACACCCATATCTGGCATGCCTCACAGCTGTGCCAGGTATTTGTCAGGGGGGACATCCCACAAGGCCATCTCGTGGGGATGCTGGCTATGCACTGGAGCCGTGGATGATGACTCCCATTAGAAATGCACACACACATGCAAGAACGCCATAATGACGCACATGCACAAACCAGAATAATCATAGAGCGTGTGTTCGGGATGCTGAAATCACGGTTCCGGTGCTTGGATACATCTGGTGGAGCCTTGCAGTACTCTCCAGGCACATGTGTCCACATATTCATAGTATGTGCCATGCTACATAATATGATCCTGTGGGAGCAGCTGCTGCAGGGACATAATGGTGAAGGGCCACAAAGCCCACCACAATTGCCAAGGCCAGTCCAGGCACAGAGGGTTCCAGACCAGGAACACACTGTGCCAGCCCCAGTAGGCAGACGGAGGCGTACCCAATATGCCTACGCCTTGGCAAAGAGGGAACGTATAGCACATACTCTGACAGTGTAGGCCCCATGGACTGACACCTCCCCACCTGCACACACAGTGAAATGGACGGCACACAAACATGACCACCTGTAAAGTGTAATGTATGGGTGGCCTTATGTGCGACTCCAATATAGGCAGCCCCCAAACACTGTAAACCCAACAGCCAGTGGAACATGTGACGCCAACACCTGAACAGTAGGTGAGTCCTACAGCATATGGCGTTGCTGTGTGCCTGCCACGGTCGCCGCAAGATGTATACATATATAAATATATATATATATATATATATATATATATATATATATATATATATATATATATATATATATATATATATATATGTATATATATATATATATATATGATATATATATAGATAAATATGTACACATATACATATATATAATACAGATAAGACAGGGAATTAGAGGGATATAAGGTGACTGAGAGGTATCCCGCGATATCTGTACATAGTATACATAGTGCAACAACAATCTGAACATCTGGGAGGTTCAAAATAAGAGGATACCGCCAACCATGGAGCGTGTAACATACTGATATGAATAACCGCGAGGTCGAAAGACCGCCAGAACACAGTACTGTAACAGTACATGTGCGTGTAATAGTATGATGATATGAAGGGAGAGGTCGACACCACTGCCAGTGTCGTGGTCCACGTAGGTACTGTGTGCAACCGTCCTCGTGAGTGCCGTAGTATGTGTACGTGTGCACTGAGGGTGCCATGTGCGTCGCTGTGTGAGTGTAATGTGTGTGTGTCTGCAACATGTGTATGTTGGTGCCAAGTTAGAGGCAGAGCAGAATATTAGGTGTAGGCATACGGTAAACTAGCCTCAGGCATATGTTCACCACTAGTCCCACAGTAGTAGTGACAGCCCCACCCTGGCTAGGTGTGTCGTGACATAGAACGATACAAAGTGAATATGTCCCAGATGGTAGCACAGGAATATTCCCCATAAGAAATGGAAAGGATGTATGTAATAGTCATGCCTGCATGTAAGACACTGATATGTTACATGCAATATGATACGTTGGCCAAGTCATACAGCAATAGGTATGTATCGCGGAAATATGTATGTGCTACTCCAGTACTGACTGTGGCCACGTGTTGGCCCGTAAACACCGGTGTGTGTTCTACAAGTGTCACACAATCAATTCCCAGCTGAATAAGTGGCAACCACTGGCAAACAGGCTATCCCAACAACAGGACCACAATGACTGCAAATATCTGGGACAGACTGGCAAGGGATAGTTGTCACGTACACATAACCGCTGATATACCACAGATGTTACGGAGGTATACATGCATCAAGCTCACCTGCAGGCGATACCGACACCACATGACAACAGCCCAACCTACAATTTCATAACAAAAGACTATTAACTGTTAACCCTCCAAGTAGGGATGGAGCACACAGACAACTATACTGGTTATGTAGAGATGCAAGGCCCACAAACTGTATCCGTGACGTACAACCACCGATATCCCCCACAGTAGATAATAAAGGAATACAAACCGTAATAGCAGCACAAACATACAGTCAGTCAATGACATCTGCATAACCACAACATATCGCGTGGGAGACACAATTAAAGGCAGATGCATAATAATGCATTGTATAAATGCAAACAATAGCCATGTTACAGTTTGGAATGCAATACTCCATTATCATTCGTCAGCAGGACAGGTACACCCACATGTCGAACCAAATACTACACCTGTCACACACAATCCACGGGTGACTTGAATGCAGAATATACTTGTCCCTATGCATAGCAGATGCAGTTACACATAACTTAAGACAATACAGACCATCTCCATGAAGGTAAGGCAAATAGCCAACGCCCAGGTGGAGACTCCAATTATACCCCTGTATTGACGCGTAATTTCCGAATGGAGTAGATGCACAGGTGATATGCACGTAATTACTCACTGAGGAACAGCAATTGGTGGGATGAATCCACATGTTGCAGGTATCGACGTATATAAGGATGACTCTCAGGATAATTAAACCGTATGCTCATACCGAAACAGCATTGTACTACCGAAAACGAAAGGAAACGGAAAAACGATACACGATACACGGAACGACACACCAACAAGGTATGTAGAACACACAATATGTAAGGTTGTGTAACGCATGATCTCTATTAATAAGCTGTACCGTATGTGAATGGTGGTTGTAATTAATTACACTTGTCCGTAATGCAGAAAGTGGTGAAAGGTAGTTATGTAGTGATATCCTGCTGAGCATACCAACGCTTGTAGACACCATGTGTAAAGCAGTGGGACATCATGTACACAGGAGAGACACCACAAGAGATGCCACAGGAGGGCATTAAAGAGAACAATGCCATACCAC
The DNA here is from genome assembly GCF_019279795.1 of Protopterus annectens. Taxonomy (NCBI): domain Eukaryota; kingdom Metazoa; phylum Chordata; order Ceratodontiformes; family Protopteridae; genus Protopterus; species Protopterus annectens. Next base: position 1,338,339,871 of record NC_056737.1, read on the forward strand.
ACGCTGTTGCTGGCAGTGGATGTCCAACAAGGAAGCGCCATAGCAGGGGATAGTACATGTATGTATACTGTCACAGCACGCATGTGTATGAGCATATACCGTTGATGTCATATGTAAGGTGTGGCTGACGTGCAAGTATGCCCTGCATTAGGGGATAGTATGTGAAATATGTGTAATGTAAAGTTGTCTAGGTAGATATGACAGATATCATACACAGTATCACAGGCATATCATACATAACACAGGTATCGCCTATTGAATGTACAATAACAGGATACATGTGGCCTGTAGGTATGGGACAGAGTAGTAGCATGATAGCTAGTCTAAATGGAAGGGACACCAAGTAACCATGCCCAAAGGACATGTAGTAGCTGCACAGGTGCACAGTGGGCAACAATGCAGTCTGGCAGGTCCACGTGTCAGCACATGGGCAGTGTACACAGTAGTGTCACCTCTCCATGGTAGTGTCCTGTGAACAGCAGAGGCAGGTGTCAACTGCACCACTACATAGTACTGCTGCTGTGGTGGTACCAGGACAACGTGTCACTCAAACAGCAAGGGAGGTATAACATGAACAGTGCTACCGTGTGTCCCTGTGGGATGTACACAGGACCTATGTTCCACAGCATGGTGTGTGTTGTGTTCGTGGAAGTAACACAGAAGCCCAGCCCATGCAGTGTGGCGTGTGTGCACATATCCAGGAGCATTCCGTTCACACTGCCCACCGCAGATGGCATGTATGAGGAGTATAGTTATATATATATATATATATATATATATATATATATATATATATATATATATATATATAAATATATATATATATATATATATATATATATATATATATATATATATATATATATATATATATTGGTATATTTCTCTGCCTACTGTAGTCTTTATGTAACCTGTCCCTTTTGGGCATTCTTCTATCATAGTCGTTTGTTACAAAGATGTTTACATTGTTCTATTGGGCTTTTTCCCTTTGTGTGTGGAGCTTTTCCTCCCCGGGCCTCTACTGAAAATGGACATCTATCCAGCTAGACTAGCCCGGTCAACAAATGTAAAATAAAAATAAAATAAAAATAAAATAAATATGCATCACTAATGTGGAGGACATGGGCCGTGTCAGAGCAGAAGACACCCCTGAGTATGTGGTATGCAGATGTGTACAGATGTGTTGTCCATATGTCAGCCGCATATGTAAACTGTCTGAGCCCAGTAAACATCGTGGCATGTCACTGTTGTGCCATGTAAAGCTGTAGCTGTTGTTGAAGGTACACCATAAATGTGTTATTGTACCCTTGTCTGTGTGTAGATGTGTGTAGTTCACAGGTACAATGGCTACCTATGTACCAGCATCACACACAGTACAGATAGGTGTGGCCTTGCAGAAGGATATCCATGCCACAGTGGAATACGGTAACCACAGGACTGTGTGTGGCATATGTGTGTACTGCAACCATGTACAATGTGATATGTATGTATGGGACCACTATCCATGTGATAGTCAGTGGGTGAATGTAGTTATGCAAAGGTGATGTGCATGCACCATGTGTCATGCATCCTGATGCCATGATACGCATATGAAGTATCCGCCACACTGACACCCATATGGTTGGTATTGGTATGAGCTGGTGGAGCAATAATGGCGCTTGGCATGTAGGTGTGGGAAATCTAGGCATGGACATTACTCTGTGACAGCATGTTCCGTATGTAAGCATATAGTGAACATGAGTGGCCCTATGACTGAGGACTGTGTAATGCAATATGTACCTGACATGTAGTAGGTACTATGGTATGCTGGCACCACTGTGTGTACAGTCCATGAGCCACATAGCATAACATCCGGAGACACAGGGTATGATGTGCAGGTGGATGTGTATGTTGTCAATACCAGAATGTGGAATGTTGCTGAAAGGCAATGTGAGGACAACGTATGATGTGTCGGCCTCTGTACCATCCTCAACTGCCCATGCAACTGTATGACAGGTGGCCAGCATGTGTATGTGCCTAGCTGTGGCATACACAAACCCAACACAGGTTCTAGGAAAGGTCTGGAGGCCATCAATGTGTGTGGGACTCACGTTCCTGAGGATGTGCCCCATTGCCATGCAGAATGGCCCAGTCATGGCTGTATGACTATAGTCCCACTCGTGCAATGCAGTGCCACCCGTGTGTAGTGCGATAAATGCCACTGTGCGGCAGTCAGGGTCCACAATGTCCGACAAAAGGCTAACAGTGAATATAGTGGCCTGGTGTGGAGACATATTCCGAACAGGTTGGTGGGACATTACAGCCAGGGACATTGGAAGGTGACATTGGGCCAGTGTCCCAGGACATATTGTGTGCATATCAGTACTGTGTATGTGACCACAGGGACACTACGATGTCCATGTACGGATTACAACCCTGTAGTGAGTGAGTGGGTGTATTGACGGTAAGTACGCCATCGCCTGGCATGTTGCCAGCATTAGCTCGGTCTGCAATGCTTGGGTGACTTTTGTATGTGACATCAGATGTGGATGTTGCCAAAGAATACTGACATACCACCACAATGCCTGAGGCCCCACACCACAATGTGCGGCAGTCATGTTTAGGTAGCTAGCCTTGGAGTTTGTGATGATGGACCTCGGGGACCCACCATGGCTGAAAAGTGATGCACCTCACACATGTGCATGTACATCACTGTGCAACAGCCTGTACATGTGGGTGTACATATGTGCATGGAACATGACCACCACAGTGGCGTCTGTGAACTGGTCAGTACCGCCATGTCTCTGTGTGGAGTAGCATGATTCCTGCAATTGTGTACATGCTACTGCAGCGCACTGTGGTATGTCTCAGCATATGTATGTGCAGTGTCCATCTGCTTGGGTGTCATGATGTTAACAACTGCTGTCAGCAGACGTCCGTAGTAGTTGTTGTAGTACACATGTTACGTGCATGCTGTGATGGGCGTGTTTCCAGGGTGTGGCTAGCAAGGCTGTGTAGCATATGTGTTGAATCCACCAAAGAGGGGATAACCCAGGTGTGTCACACCAGTCACATGGAGGTAGTGTTCATGCTAAGGGTAGTGTAGGTATGGTATGTGCTGTGTATTGTTTCACCCAGCTGTGCGGAGTGCATGACTCAAGCATGTGTAGGTACATGGGTGTCTATCCCAGGGAAGTGTGGGTTACTGTCAGCACACAGCAGTGGTAGCTGTCTGAGGCCCAATGTACACTATAACAACACAGACGGTATGTAACCTGTGGTGTACACTGTCGACTCTGTCGCGTGTTACAATGTGTATAGCGGTCACAAACACGGTTATCTGCACATGGAGCACCTATGATGCATTGTGTTAAGCAACTATCCAGGATGTGTGCAAAACACTGTGTGATGTGTGAACCCCTCATCTGTGGGTGTTCCGGTCCAGGTATGGGCCTGGAAGGTACGGTCCGTGTACAATCCGTAATCGCAGATGTGCTGCGCAGAGCATGGAGGCAGGTCCCAGTCACCACAGAGATATGTGAGTGGTGCAATAGTGTGTGTGCCTCACTTGTGTGCATCACAGTGGAAGATGCAAGCATTGTTCCACATGACCCCATGCCATGCCTGCCAGTTACAGCCCTGCCAGTGACAGTTATGTGAAACTGCCAGAGAGGCAGTATAGCATGTGATGATGTACATGTGTGGTCTACACCCCAGGCCGATGGCTGCAGGTCATGAGTGCCACAGCATTGTGTTTGACCTGGACTGTCATAGTGGTCAGATACCACATGCCTGTACAATAACAGTAGGAGCATAGGCAACTGTTGCAGTGACACAGTAGGTCAATGTACAGTGTCCCCATGTCCAGACCACTGCCGACTGTACACCATGGCTAGACACACACCCAGAGGGCTATAACACCGGTGAGCCATTGCATGTCCTGGTACACGTAGTCTGTGTATTGCCATCACAGGGCAGTCACAATAACATGATGTATGAGAGATATATTGTACCAGGTGATGTGACGTGTGCGTATGTTGAGTGTCAGAGGTGTTCACCCATCTGCAACATCTCAGTGCATGATGCCTTGTTTAACATGATGTGTGGAACTGCAGTGTGATTCACAACAGCATCATCCATGTCTGGTGTGTTGTGAATGGTGTAACCCATGAGTCTGCGGGATATACACTGATGTTGGCTGCCATGCTGGGGGCCACCAGTGGTGCCTACAGTGGTCATACAGACATATTGCATACATTGTTCTTGCAGGAATGTCCATTGTTGTAGATGATGTGTTACTACGTGATGGTCGGTGTGTGTTGTGACTGTTACCCATCCAGAAGTGACCGTCAGGTGCAGTCATGGTTGTCGACAGCATCACCCCCATCCACAGCTGTCAACACCCTGTCCCCAGAATGGGTAACAGTAGCCCCGTACTGTGTGACTAATGTGCAGATCGTAGAACACCTACTACTGGCTGCCTAACAGTGTCATCTAGGAAGGGTATATGATGGCTGGAATACGCTGCTCCAATGTATAAATATGATATCCCAATGAATTACAATGATTCCCATCTAGTAAGCCATGGCTGGCATGTAAACCGTGTACAACAATGACTGTGTGACTGACCCTTCCAATGTGGTGCCGTGATGAACATGCACCCATTAGAACACCAAATGAGCTACGTTGCACGTAATGATGTACAACTGACAGCTATGGGCACAGCATGGATGCAGAAGCACATCTCCCACAGGCAGTACCACTGTACGGTGGTAGGGGGGCATTGCACAAGTACATGTGACAGTTGCTGTATTGCCACATGTACGACATATCCGTCATATAGGGGTAGCACTGGTACATGACGGTTGGACATGCCTGTACATATGGCCATGTCCCACAGGATATGTGTTAAGTGTGTACAACACCTGTCGTACCGTCAGCAAGCTGTGAAGTGTATGACTGCCAGTGTACCTGTGTGACATGTTGTGCAATGGGTGCAAAGGTACGCAGTAGCGCATGACATGCTCACATGTCCTGCACAGGTGCATAGCTTGACAATACAATACAAATAGGGTGTTGGATAATAGCAACCCACAAGAGGTGATGAGTACGGGTGGCAATGCACTTACACCTTTCTGGGTAAGGTGTGCATGTCCATGACACATTAGCACCTGAGATGTTAGCAGTACAGCTGTACAGGGCGGCATGTATATTTGATTACAAATACCCTTGCGTGTTCTACCAGTGGCCTGTTGACAGACAGACATCAACACAATGTGCAGCATTGACATGTGCACAGCACATCACTGCTGGCTACAGTAGAACAGGGTTAATGTGTTGACATGTGCACAGAACATCAGCGCCAGCTACAGTCGACCACGGTATGTGTTAAACCCCACCGTCATTGTAGCCCATGCCACAGAGAGACATGTTATGCATCTGTATGTACGGCTGGGAATGGACCTGGGCTAGCAGTATAGCTGTGTCAGTGTTGCGAACAACATACTGAATGGGCTGTGTGTGTGAGGTGTGTGTCATAAGTGTATGGTCTGATGGATGATACCAGCATTGCCACCGCTATGTGAACATCCCCGTCCCCATAAATGAATACCTCGGCTGTGCTCAACACCATGGTCACTGTGGAAGGGATGGTGCTGTGCGGTGCACCCGCTGACATGGTGGTGACAGCAGGCACTGGATGTAGACATATGAGGTACCCATGTCAGGTTGGGGTACCATCCATGTGCACAGGATATCACCGTGTGGGCATATACAGCACTGTGTTGAACAATATTACAGCACATAGCACCTGTCAGGGGTAATGTTTATGCATGGGTGTGCAATACCAGCATGCACCATACACACCCCCACCATGCAGCATGCTGCCTACCTTGCAGAAGGACATTGTCCACACCATGATGATGGACATGCAACATGTCCATATACCCATATAAATGACATATGGAATGGACAGCCACCCTCCCAATACTGGTATTCCACAGGCTGGACACATCCCTGTGCCATTTATGTGATATACCCTGCCATACCATGCAACCCTGTCCATCAAGGCTGCACGTGCCATCACATTCATACATGGTGCGATGGCCACATGGCACATGCACTATCAACTGACCGGATCAGTAATGTGGCACTGATGCACCTTGTGGTGCAGCGTGTACAACGTGCGCGCGCACATGCTATGTTTGACCATCCCTGCACATGTCATATGATTAGACATTGTCTCATGTGTATCACATGTGAAATACAGGCGAGCCGTGGCAGGATGTTCAACATGCGTACAGTGCTGAGTAGATGTATATGGCAAAACACATGCATGTACAGGTGTCCATGTGTATGTGTGCAGTGCCACTGCTGACGTCCATAACGGCTGCGTCTGTGATGCCATGTGACATATACACAGCATCTAGGTGAACAGTAGAACTGTGGACACATCAGGCCAAGTGCAGATTGGTAAGAACACAGGTGCAGGCAGGTATACATGTCCACAGCAGGTTACCATCTACATGGAGTATGTACAGTGTGATGAGTTGACACAGAGATATACTATCCACTGCATAACGGTGTGACAGGTGTGACAGCAACATGTCATCAGTGTCAGTGTCATGATGCGTCTCAGAGATTACTGTGCAGATGTCGTACATGTCATAGCAATGTATGTTCAGCAGTATGCCAGTACATCAGTGTGAATGTGACCTGTCACCATCATTATGTCTTACAGATAATGCCACGTTCACGACTCCCAGCCTTCAGCCGCCAGGAGGATGAAGTAATCATACCATTGCTCCATGACAACTATGACATGCTGTTCAGCCATGTACCACAGCAAGCGCAGCAGCGGGATGACCTGTGGCAGGATATGCGCAGGAGGGTGAGTGACGTCGGTGGCAACAACCGCACCTACTAGCAGGTACGCTGACACTGCACGGACCTCATACGGCATGCGAAACAGCGTGCCACTGCAATCACCAGAGAACAAGGTGGAACAGGTGGTGGGCCACCAACCCAGCCCCCACTAACACACACATAGGAGCTCCTGGCCAGTCTGGGGACACCCAGGGAACAGCATGCTGAAACACTAGCCGCCACTGTGGAGGTGGGTGTCTCCCAACCAATGAGCCTGGAGTTGCCTGGTAAGTCAGTCTTGCATATGAGTATGATATCCAATGTAGGTGCAGGTGTCACTGTACATCATGTAAAGTAACAACACATGCCAGGTATATGGGCACACAAGCCGCATACTACAGTATGCTATGTTGTGTATGCAGACGTGTGCATACCATATGCTATCACACAGGTACATGATGTCACATGCACAGTGCGAACTGTGGCTGTCATACAGTCATGGCTAATGTTTATACTGTTGTGTCGCCCCTATACAGGTACTTCTGGCATGTTGCACAGACAGGGGTCCGTCGCAGGTGAGACTGTTGTCAGTATCAGGCATGTTACAGTGTAGAGTTATTTGCCATGTGGCCAGGTATAACATGCACACCTGGGTTTTGTTCCAGTCACATTATACAGGTCGCACCACCAGACACACACATGCCACCCATGTGCAGTAGATACAACCATTATTATACACCGGCATGACACCACAGTACCTGTCAATGTGATATGTGTGGTCAGCTATGCATACAATGGTGGAGGTGTTCTACAATGGATGCATATGTAGTATGCATTGGAACAACATCCGTGGTACGCACACAATACCACAGAGTGAGCAGTGATCTGGGCAGCACACAGGTGTCACCAATGTGACATATGCCCCTGCATTGTGTGCACACATTGTGACATGCCACCCGACATAACAAACATCCACACTGTTGTCTGCATAGCTCTGTGCATTGTGTCACCTCCGACATGTATGGGTGTATGTCACATGGGCCACCACAGACATGTGTACACGATGCCCATCACACACAATTGTCCAAGACCCATTCACACATGGCCATGGGTGATAGCCACAGGCATGTTGCCACACAGTACGGCTGATGTGGATAGACCCCATTGCACATTGTCCACACATAGTGCAATCATAGCCGTAGTGGACCACCTGTACATTTGATGTGTTACACCGGACAACCGGAATGCCTGTCTGCAGCCACTGGAGGTGTCACCGATGTCTACCATATACGTGCTGTGGAACAGCATGACTGTGTTGCAGTCATGGCAATGCAATGCGTCCATGTTATGCATTGCACAGCAACATACATGCATCATGTTGCCATGCAGTGGCACAGTGCCTGTTCTCCACACTGTATAGCTATGTACACGGGTCACACTAACCACACCTGCACATATATATGTGCTAAACATGCATTCTATCTGTTGGCTGTACACACAACACTGCACTGTGAAGCCCATTATGATGCGGTGCATGTGGCGGGACACCAGTGTGTCACACATGTAGACATGTTACTGCGCATGTCAGCGGATTACATGTCAAGGTAACATCAGCCATGTGTACTGTTAACCTGTTTGTGGCCACATGGTGTATCACGGTGATGCATGCAAACTACCATGATTGTGTGTACTGCATGCCTACTGATACTACACGTGCATGATGTAGTGTGCACCCCAGGGTGGTATGCATACTAACACTATTAATGTCTGAGCTGCAGTCCCTGTGCTGTAGTGCAGGAATGCTGCATGCCATCTGAAATAACACATGCATGGTGTGTCTGTGTGTTTGTGTGTGTGTGTGTGTCTGTGTGTGTGTGTGTGTGTCTGTGTGTGTGTGTCTGTGTGTGTGTCTGTGTGTGTCTGTGTGTGTGTGTGTGTGTGTGTGTGTGTGTGTGTGTGTGTGTCTGTGTGTAATGTACCTTACAGTATGTCTTTGTATTCACAGGTGGTGTAGGTGCGTTACCCTCCTGCGGTCCATCTGATGTTAGTGTCCACATAGATACTAGCGGTGATGACCATATGCATGAGGTACAGGCAGGGTTGTCAGGGGCAGAATCTGCGCCATTGGTTACCATCCCACCTATGTCCCCCTCATCCCCGCACATGGTTTTGATGCCAACACATACCACATCACCGTTGCCCATAGAGGAAGGACAGTCAGCGTCTGTTGGCATTGAACAGGAATGTGTGGTGTCTACAGAAGGTGTGCCTGCACACCATGTTGCCAGTGTAATGACTGGCGAGGTGCCACACAGGCATGTGGCTGGTGCTGCTCGTAGGAGGACCTCTGGCAGACATGCACCTGCAGTACAGGGCGGCAGCAGCTGGTATCACCAGACACATGTTCTGGACTGTAATGGTGGCACAGGCATGTGCAGAACGGCAGAACCAAGAAGGGCAGAGGCTGCAGAGGGCTGCACTCCGTACCCTAAATGAAAACATCCAGTCATTGGCGAATGCTCAACAGCAGATTGCTAATGTACTGGATAGGCGATTAGGTGAAATGGTTGGAATCCTTGACCGAGGCATGGCAATCCACAAGCGTGAGCTGTCTGTGCTGGAACACCTGGTAGGGGTGAGGTGTAGGACACGTGGGCGTAAGCCAGCAACACCGCATATTGTAGGTTGACGTGTGCATGCTACCTCTCATGCCCACCCACATAGTGCTGGTAGCAGTAGCAGTGCAGCTGGTGGCGCACTGTCCACACCAGGACACAGCAGGCCACGTGGACGTGGCCCTGGCCAGTCCCATCGTGGACACGGTTCCAGCGGACATGTGTCATCGGACAGTAGCCACTCTATACCTCCACCTGGTAGTGCCCGTGCAACCCCAGGCAGGCACGGGTCACGTGGCCACAGACAGACACAGTGAGCCATACAACCTGCACTGTACAGTCTGGGGCTGTCAATTATACCCTGTGTAGGCATCACATATGGCTGAACTGTGTACACACATACCCACACACAGCAGACACAACTGTAGGGCTCCACCACATCCACATGCATTCTGCACAGACATGCCCAGTAAACTCACCGGCCCTTACACACACACATGATGTTATCCATTGATGCAGCCTATGCCCCTGGCATACATATCACCCTGTGCATATGATGAAGCCTCTGCTGCATCCCTGTCATCCACACCATCGGTGCAGAGTTATGCAAATATATTCTGATGCACAGGGTGGACAGGATAGTGAGAGGTGTATGTGATACCTGTGTATGCATAGCGTGGGATGTGTATGTTGCAGTGGTTGTGTGTGAAGACTGACAGATGCGTATGTGACGTGGGTTGTGTACTGTCAACATGCAGCAGACATACCATGTAGTGCAGGTGCAGCATGCATTGTGATGTGTTCACGGTATGTGTGACGGTTACATGTGTAGCACCATGTTGGTTCTGATAACCTGAATCCCACCTATGGTGTACTTGCATGTGCCTACATGGAGCACTGTTATCGGTCCCCCACATGTAGCTGTGGATTACCCACAGGCACATCTGGCAATATCAGCATACTACATGTACCCGCAACCTGCCTGGACACCTACATGACACACATGTCCGCACATATACTGCACCTGATGCATGTGGTCGGTGCCACAGGCTACAGTGGACAGAGACGTCACATACATAGCTGGACACAGTACAGGTATGGTGACATGGTGCAGGTGTCGTACACAGCATGCTGGCCACTGACTTCAGGGGTCACCTGTCAGCTGTGGTGCACGCTGTGCAGCAGTAGAACCCTGTAACAGTACAGGCATATGGTCGCAATCGCGGGGTGTATACACCACTATGACGCACACCCCATAGTGTGCAGATGGGGACACCTGCCTGTGTGGTCAGCACCCTCACAATACTATGCACCCACACGCCATGTCACAGAGTGCAGACATGCACAGGTGGCCAGTATGGCTCACACCTATGGCATCAACAGGGTTGCGCAATGCAGCACCAGTACGGGATGGCCACCCTGTGTGGTTAGTGTCCGTTCACAACAGTATATTTGCATACACCCTCACACCAAGCAGCAGACATACAAACATGTTGACACACACACATTGTGGTGACCACACATGTATACATGGAGAGACAACGTGTTGCATGTACTGCACCATCCCAATCCATGCACCCCACACTGAGGTATGTACGGGCCTCTACTATGGTGTACAGGGATGTGTAGCACGTGGGACATATTCCCCCCGATATGTGGCATACATGGGCACACATTCATGCACACATGTCAGTTCTGGGAATACTACACCCACCATATGATATGTGTGCAGGCATGCAGCGGTATGTAGTGCGTTATGTGTACCAACACTGTATCCGGCAGATGTGCCGATATATGCACTTGGGAGGTGGTAGGTGTTACAGTTGCCATGTGACATACAGTCGATGACACCTGACCACTGGGTATGCATTATGTCAGCACTGTCATATAACAGCAACATAGCATACAGTATGCACATGGCAGGGTAGGATGGTGTGTGACACACCTGTGAGCCACCACCTGCACACATGCATGTAGACAGGTGTTTATACATATGATGTACACACATACCTCCATACGTGCTGTTTCCATGCCACCATATAATGGCCCCTATGATGGGTATGCATGCGGTAGGGTTTTTCAACTATGTTATGGACATCGGCCACTGCTCATGCATGGCTGCTCCATGCACAGTACACATGTCACATGTGTCTCCTGTTGCCATGTGTGTATGCATTGCTACGTTTTGACATGTGTGTTGACATACATAAAACATGGACTGTGGTATGGTATCACAGCTGTCACAGGCAAACAATACAAGGGTATGTGTCCCAGTCAACACCGCTACACCCTCTAGTGGGAGCATACCACAGACATGGGTCCACCTTCCATTCATGTGTGTAGCGCCACGTACGCTGGTGCTATGCATGTGGTACAGCACATGCTATGTATGTGTCATGTGTGCAGTCCATGCACACATCCAGACATTCACATGTATGATGTATCCGGACGGTGGTTCACTCTGGTACAGCGGCAGTCATGTGTCACAGCTGTATCAGGGCCATGGTATGTGTGGAGCAGACATGTCCATGTATACTGATATGGGTGGAGTACATCACACATGTTGGATCACTGTTAGTACATGTGTGCTCTGCACAACTGGTGTACACTGCTATACAGACCTGTGGACATGTGTCACATGCTGTTGTTGGACCATGTGGCATACTGCTGCACCGATGACATGGTGCTGGCATGGCAGCTACAGTGTTCACTGCAGTGTGTACATGTGTGACCTGCACCCGTGATGCCTGTGATGTCATCTGTGTGTGTACGAGTAACTGCATGTGTGACCACCCTGTACGTGTGGACAGGTTTACCTTACTGTGATCTGCAGTGTGTACACTCCATCTGCATGCTGGATGGCGCGTAGCAAATGCTAAGTGTGTGAGCATGCCCGGTTTGCTGTTGTGTAGGTGGACACATAGGACGTTCCACACTCTGCCCTTTCATGATTACACTCCATGTGTATGCATGTCTGCACTTTGCAAATGCTAAGTGTGAGCATGCCCAGTAAGCAGTTGTGTAGATGGACACGCACTACAGTGCACACTGCACCCTTCTGTGATTATACCCCGTGTGCATGTATGTTTCCCCTTTGCAACCGCTAAGTGTGTGAGCATGCCCGGTTTGCTGTTGTGTAGGTGGACACACAGGACGTTCCACACTCTGCCCTTTCATGATTACACTCCATGTGTATGCATGTCTGCACTTTGCAAATGCTAAGTGTGTGAGCATGCCCAGTAAGCAGTTGTGTAGATGGACACGCACTACAGTGCACACTGCGCCCTTCTGTGATTATACCCCGTGTGCATGTATGTTTCCCCTTTGCAACCGCTAAGTGTGTGAGCATGCCCGGTTTGCTGTTGTGTAGGTGGACACACAGGACGTTCCACACTCTGCCCTTTCATGATTACACTCCATGTGTATGCATGTCTGCACTTTGCAAATGCTAAGTGTGTGAGCATGCCCAGTAAGCAGTTGTGTAGATGGACACGCACTACAGTGCACACTGCGCCCTTCTGTGATTATACCCCGTGTGCATGTATGTTTCCCCTTTGCAACCGCTAAGTGTGTGAGCATGCCCGGTTTGCTGTTGTGTAGGTGGACACACAGGACGTTCCACACTCTGCCCTTTCATGATTACACTCCATGTGTATGCATGTCTGCACTTTGCAAATGCTAAGTGTGTGAGCATGCCCAGTGAGCAGTTGTGTAGATGGACACGCACTACAGTGCACACTGCGCCCTTTTGTGATTATACCCCATGCACATGTATGTTTCCCCTTTGCAACCGCTAAGTGTGTGAGCATGCCCTGTTTGCTGTTGTGTAGGTGGACACACAGGACGTTCCACACTCTGCCCTTTCATGATTACACTCCATGTGTATGCATGTCTGCACTTTGCAAATGCTAAGTGTGTGAGCATGCCCAGTACGCCATGCATGGAGACACAGTACATTTGGCACCGACGTCTGATACTAGGCGTGTAGCCATGGCCAATGACATCCTGCATAGCCATGGTGGCCATCCAAGCGAGTTATATTTAGTTGCTATGCCACAATGGATGCCTACATCATGCACACAGGTTGCTTTCTCAAAGGGTGGACTGTCTGTGGTGCATCCTGTATCCATTTTGTGATGTAGTGCTCCGTAGATAGTTAGTATTCCCGAGTGCAGCACTGCCGTGTTACTGTACATCCACCTTGGGATAGTAACATGCTGTGTGACTGCTCACTCTGTATTCATTCCCTATCGGCATCCTTGCCTCTGCAGATGATATCACCCACCTAGGAGTATGCCTCTTGACAGTGCTGAGCTCAGTAATCTTGGTAGTGCGTTCTGTAAATGCATCATGCTGTAGTGTGTTCGTGTAGGTAGGTGTAGGTTCAACTCCTGGCCCTTCCCAGTGTGTGTGTGTGTGTGTGTGTGTGTGTGTGGTGTGTGTGTGTGTTTCCAGCTGCCTCTGGAGACAGTAATGCTTTTAGATGCCTCACAACACATACATTTGCTATCGGCGTCTATTCCTTTGCGGATGATGTCACCCACCTAGAAGTATGCCTCTGATGGTGCTTTGCTCAGTAATCTCGGTAGCGCATTCTGTAAATGCATCATGCTGTAGTATGTTCATGTAGGTAGGTGTAGGTTCAACTCCCGGCCCTTCCCAGTGTGTGTGTGTGTGTTTCCAGCTGCCTCTGGCGACAGTAATGCTTTTAGACGCTTCACAACACATACATTGGCTATCAGCATCTATTCCTTTGCGGATGATGTCACACACCTAGAGGTATGCCTCTGACAGTGCTGTGCCCAGTAGTCTTGGTAGCGCATTCTGTAAATGCATCTTGTTGTAGTGTGTTCATGTAGGTAGGTGTAGGCTCAACTCCCGGCCCTTCCAAGTGTGTGTGTGTTTCCAGCCGCCTCTGGGGACAGTGATGCTTTTAGATGCTTCACAACACATACATTGGCTATCAGTGTCTATTCCTTTGCGGATGATGTCACACACCTAGAAGTATGCCACTGACAGTCCTGTGCCTGGTAATCTCGGTAGCGCATTTAAATGCATCTTGCTGTACTGTGTCCATGTAGGTAGGTGTAGGTTCCACTCCGGGCCCTTCCATGTGTGTGTGTGTTTCCAGCTGCCTCTGGAGACAGTGATGCTTTTAGACGCCTCACAACACATACATTTGCTATCAGCGTCTATACCTTTGCGAATGATGTCACACACCTAGAAGTATGCCTCTGACAGTGCTGTGCCCAGTGATCTCGGTAGCGCGTTCTGTAAATGCATCATGCTGTAGTGTGTTCATGTAGGTAGGTGTGGGTTCAGCTCCAGGCCCTTCCCCGTGTGTGGTGTGTGTGTGTGTGAGTGTGTGTGTGTTTCCAGCTGCCTCTGGCGACAGTAATGCTTTTAGATGCTTCACAACACATACATTGGCTATAAGCGTCTATTCCTTTGCGGATGATGTCACCCACCTAGAAGTATGCCTCTGACGGTGCTGTGCTCAGTAATCTCAGTAGCGCATTCTGTAAATGCATCATGCTGTAGTGTGTTCATGTAGGTAGGTGTGGGTTCAGCTCCCGGCCCTTCCCCATGTGTGTGTGTTTCCAGCTGCCTCTGGAGACAGTACTGCTTTTAGACGCTTCACAACACATACATTTGCTATCGGTGTCTATTCCTTTGCGGATGATGTCACCCACTTAGACGTATGCCTCTGACAGTGCTGTGTTATGTAATTGTGTCATACTGTCGTGCGATGGGGTAGGTAGGTGTAAGGTCAATTCCCATGCCTGCCAGCTGTGTGTGTGTGTGTCTATGCTCACAGCCGCATGGGTTCGTAGGTTATGGTTTTAGACGCTTCGCAACACACATATATCCTGCTGACATCTCTGTGTTTGCGGATGTTGAGACGCAGCTAGTGGACTGCCTGTGTGTCTGCTGTGGTTAGCGACCTCCGTAGCGTGTTCTCTACGTGCGTCCTGCTGTGGTGTGATAGGGTAGTGATGTGTAGGCTCCACTACCGGCCTTGCCACATGTGTCTGTCTGTATCTCTCTCGATGTATATATATATATACATATTTTATGCCCATAGCGCTGCTCTTGCATGGACAGCTGTCTGTCCCATGTATCGCATATTTGCACAGCTTACACATAGCAATGTGGTATGATGCAAATTCACACATTGTCCATGCAACGTCTGCATTCCGGGAGGTGTTACACGCCCTAGAGACATCTGCTGTATATCTTGTCAGGCAGCTATCCTTGCTGTACTGTCACTGTACCCGTACACGCCATAGACCTTGTGTATCATTGCCTGTTTATGGTGTGTGTATGTCTATCTGAGCTGTGTGCATGGTCGTGTGTATGTCCCACTATAATCATATGTAAAGGTGTCGCCAATATAGGTGATCCATGTAGACTGCTGTTTAATGAGCACTTCAGCACATACCTGCGGACAGTACTGCCCCTCCTACTGCAGCACATTACATCTTCTTGCAGTGGATAATAATGTTTCCACACACATATGTATCTGTGTCTCTTCATAACACTCCACCTCAAGGAGCGTATATCTGGACAAGGCCTTATGTGATAGTGGGACACTCAGGGCCAGTCATGACATGTTGCTCTTAGAAACATTGATAGTGGGCACAGTGATATGTTATGCATGCGTATGGCATTTCTGTCTGATTTGGTGTCTTCATCGCATGTTTGTCGTTGTTTCCTGTCGTCAGTTATCATGAGGGCACCGGACTGTTACTGTTACGTGGAACACAGGACACATATGAGGCAGACTTCTACACAGTCTGCGTACATCTGTGCAGTTGCAGGGTATGTGTCTGATACAACATACCTACTGTCTGACTACAATACACAGACAGTGTATGGCGGCATGACAGACCACATGACATTACCTTCTATTTGCATGACACACCCACGCAGACAGTTGTATTCCTCACACAGGTCTACATCTGCTTATCCACACTAATTGGTCTTTCATGTACCATATGTGTCCGTCGTATTTGCGCTTTCCGTCAGTGGCGGGGCTCACGTACAACCATGGGGGCCTGGTAATTGTTATGTTGACACTTCATGACACCCTGGGGGACACTTTACCTCTGTGTCTGATTACCTTCCACAGTGACCTTCGCGGGGCATACGTTGTCATTCACAATGTCCGGGGTATGACTTATACATGTTTGCATATTTGTCCTGCTGTCTTTCTTCTCACCTGTCCGCCTACTATCACCGGTTCAGTACATGTATTTTGGACAGGTTAGCTACTTCATACCCTTGACCTATTGTCATTATGTGTACACGCCCTGACGGTTCGGCCTTTGCCCTTGTTAAGTTTCACTTAGTGATGTGCCTTCCTAGCTGCTTGCTGCCTAGGCATTCCGGACTGTGCGGTAGGTGATAGTGACCGCTATTTCCATTGCATGATTACTGACACTCATAACATCCGTATTCATGGCTACGCCAGTATTCACACAACGGTCTGACTTTGTATGGGGATTTTATAATATGGTGCCTATCTGTATTTCCTGTACTATGCCTTACTGCAGCTGTGTTATTCTGACAGTTTTCCAGTTATGGGTACCATCTTGGTCGTACGCATGTCCATCCATGGGAATCCCCTGCAGGACACTGATATAGGGCTGTACATATTTCCAACCTGCTTTCCGCATTATCCGGTGGGTGCTTTGCACCATTAGTGGGGATAAAGGCATGTGCTATACCCACATCCCTCCCACAGGGCGGGCCTACGGATTCTCTGCCAAACAACAACTAGTCCCATTTCTGCATACCCAGGTTCCCATGCCTGCAACCCTCTACGGTACACATTACACATGGATAATGTGTGCGGTACTGGGATGTGGATGCACTTATATGCACTCCCCACTCTAGGGATGTCTGTCCATATGTCCTGCATTTCATGGACACATGTGTCATCACTCTTGAACCCGCTTTTAGTGCATGTATAGCTAATTCGTATTTGCGGCTGTCACTTCTTTTGCATCAATCGTAGCAGGGGCTGCGAATGGATACATTTTTGGAGTCCTACAATGGACACCAGTGTGCATGTTTAAAATGTAGAACTTGCTGGACTGTCACTTTCTGGCCAGTGATTTTGACTGCTGCTGTATGTTCCCCATTCATGGATGTCTGTTTGACTACCCATAATATCTATTACTTGGCATATTTATATCCATGTGTCAGATATATGGGACATAGGTCTGTTGTGTGTACATATATACATGTAAACTCCTCGTTTCATACCTTGCTTTGTTAATGTCTGTGGATTACCTGTGTACACACATCTATTACCATACCATACCTTTCCACTGTACAGATACTGGCGGAGTGTACGGATGGTTGGCCCTTTATCTTAGGTGTGTTTTATATTGACCTGTGCCTATCTGTCAATTTGCTGGCATTTCATGTGAGACTTACGGTGGCACCTTCTGACAGGTAGGCCAGGCTACAAATGCATACCCTTCATCAATCCCTGCTACTAACACACCCGTTATTCTATCCACTTTCTATGTTTGTCTTAGCACATATCATGTGTTTCACACTATTTGTACCAGTACTTTGCATGGCATTGTCCGGTTCCATACTTTCAGAGGCTGACAGTTTTGAGACATGTATAACTAACGTGGGGGAAACAGCATTAAGTTACTCTGCTGTGAGCGGATCGCACACGCACAGGCGCACTTGCATTTCCTCATTGTGGGTTACATGCAGGTGCACATGCATATCGGTATTCTGGGTTACATATGTTTACTGAGTCTGTGTGCTTACATGGCCTGTATTAGTTGTGACTGTTCCAGTAACATATCTCTGCTCCGGTTAACGGACGTATGCAGAACACACTTTCACCTTTACATATATAACTGTCTTTGCGGCACAGATGCATTAATTACACGTTCACATATATATGTTCTATAGTCGTAATTCAAATGGGACTGCATTCACGTTGGCCGGTTGCTGTGACCACTACACGTTTGCTGTTCTGTCTCATTTATATGCATACCCATGGTACATCGCTACATTAGCATATCCCCCCCGCACTCACTTACGTCACTGGCATCCATTCTCCTGCTGGGAAAAGTGTGGTACTACATGTTACACATTCCCTATTCCCTAATGCTCTTGACCCAGGATGCATATGGCGTAACCGCAGGGATATTCAGATCACAGAGGCTTATAGCCCCAACGCATACAGGTCTTTGATTGTCAGGGTGTTCCTATGGTCCTCTGGGTTTGGTTTTGTCTGCCTAGTGTACAGAACTGCCCTGTCTGTGTACGAATGTCAGATGAGGCACATGGACACGGTTTGTCCATGTTTATTATACCATCACCCCCCCATTATTCCACACCGTGCACGCTGCTTGGCCAGCGTGCCCGTTGTAGATCGAGTTATAGTAATGGCAAACGGTCCGGTCGCCCGGACCTATTTCCATTAGTATACCTCGATATTTCAAACCTGTCTCGCTATGTTACCTGGGTTTAACATAGCGTGCCAGCTTTAACTGAGCCACGGAGATGTCCGTTGCTTACTTTGAGGCAGTCTCGCTATGCTACACACATTTAACATAGCGTGACAGGTTGTACAACAAAGCAACGGGGACAGCAAGCTCTCCATTGCTGTTTTGTAGTGTTTTGCTGTGTTAACTGGGTATAACATAGCGAGACAGTTTTGACATTCGCAACGGACATCTCACGCAGTACATCAGCACCGCCGCGGATGCCAGACATCTGTGGCTGGGCAGCAGACAGGCATACTATGCCATTATGTGGGGGAATTAATAGTTTATTCTCTTAAATGGTGTCATGGTATAATAGCAATGACCCACTTCTGGGTGTAGGTAATGCTGTATTTACCCACGGTTGCCTTTGTTTGGTCCCTCGGGCTTCGCCCTCAGGACCGCACCACGCCAACCGTGGGTATATCCAGCATTACCCACACCCAGGCGTGGGTTATTGCTATAATATTCAATTCGTGTTCACAGACATGGGTGTTTGGACAACCAACATTGGCTTATGCTGTTGGCATACAATGCTGTGGGTGGTGCCGGTTATCATACATATTCCCTGTTATGCGTTGTTCCCATTCACAATTGTCTATCCCCTGTCATCATTCATACGTGGATATTTATGTAGCACATGACTGGACTATGTATTACCTGCAGGTATGCTGTGTACAGTGAACAGATGTGACGGTTGGTTACAGTGTATATGTGTACGTACCTCTGTGATACTGGGGACTACCACACATCCTTCGCAGCATTTCATGCGTATGTACATACTATTATTTGGTGGCCTGTTGATGGTTGTGAGGGCACCGATTACGTGTCCCTATTTGTGCACGCATCGTGTTAGTCTTTGTCCAGCTTTTGTTGCTGTCATGGGTTGGATGGTGGTGTTGGTGTGTCATTGGGTTGTATTTATACTGCCGATACGTCGGTGGGGGTTGGGGTTGGCACTTGTTCCTCTGTGCGGGGGGCCCCATTATGGACATTTGTGTCCTGCGTCGACACTTGCACGTGCCATATGTCCTGTGATATTAACGCAGTCGTGTATTTCTTACCTTCCTTACTACTTGCATGTTACAGGCATTTCGTATCTGGTACACATGACTATTATATGGGCTAGCTTAAGCTATTCACATGCTATGAAATAACCGTTCATTCTGGCATATACGTGTTATTCTATCCTTTGCATTGGCCATGGGAGTTTTACCGTACAGAACCACACATATCTACGGGTGATGCCCCACCTTGACAATCTGTGCATGTGGCAACCCTGCTGGGGTGACCTGCTTGGTGGACGGCTGTTCCGCCCTGTGTATTGTGTTTAGCATGCCTGCATAGCTAATCATCAGTACCGTGGCTGCACATACTGCTTTGTCCTGATGTGTACAGTTATGGACACCATGGCGTGTGAACACCTATGGGGTTTCGACAGGTCAGTGAACACACGCGGGATGTACACATTCTGCCGACACATTCACATGCAGCCATTTGGACTTCAGTACCTGGGATGGGATGTTGACGTGGGGTACATATTTGCATGCCTGTCACTGCCTAGGACATTACTTCCTACTACATATGGGGTATACCCGCTCTGTGTAGGTGTGCAGCTGCGCATGGCTGCTAGCTGGATTAGGTGGACATTCGGACATGGGTGCGGTTTACGTGCTATGACGGGGTTGTTGTGTATTACATTTGCATGCATGGGGTCTGCTTGTGGATATTCCGGTTCGGCATATGCCATCCTATGTGTATGTGATGGTTACGTTGCTGTGTCTAGCACATTTTACTATACACATGTTTGTGTGTGTTGGGGATGTCTAGTTTCTTTCTGGTTTTTATATGGCCACGACTGCCCAGCTGTGTACTATCACTACCACTGTGGGACTGCTGGTGACCATGCCCATGGGGCTAGTCATGTGTAGTTGCGGCGCACTGACATGATGCAGTACACCTCCACTGGGTATGACTGCTGACAGTGCAATGCGTGATGGACACGGTATTCCAAGTATCCTTTGTTCCATGAACGGGAACGTTTTGTACTTCGTGCATTTATGTTTGGTTCTCCATATTGTGTGGGCGGGTACTATGTTGCATACTCTGCATACGTTTCATTGTCCACGGACACTGGTAGGTGCGGTTACTATTGCAGGCGGCCTGTGAGTGTCAGCACTTTTGGTTGCTCATCGCCTGCCGGCTTGGCCACGCCTCAGAGCGCATCCTAGTTAGGCTCCCTGGACTTGCGTACGTGCCCTATGCACGTGGTTGTGGTTGCAGCGCACACTCATTACTATGCATGTGGCGCTGCTACGCCAGTTGTACGCTGCACGGCCGGCGCAAGCCTCACACCGGCTTTGCACCGAGCTTCATGAATCCAGGGGTCTGTCTTGTTTGAGTTCTTTTATATCACATTCTTGTCCCAAACTGATGATTTCTTGGTGCTGCAGCTTTCCTGCTTTAAAGGCTGCTTTTGCACATTTATCAAGACTAAATGGCATTCTTATAGCATCTGAAAAAGTTTTGATTACTTGTAATTGTGTTTTCAGTTTCTCCTCTGATGAGCTATAAGTTTTAAATCATTGACAAAGAGAAGATGAGAAGTTTTTACACTCTGTTGCTTTCTGGGAGCCAAATTCTAGCCACAACCTAATCTATTAAGCAATAAGCTTAATGAGTAAAGGGCAAGGAAGAAGAGCAATGATGACAAAGTCACCCTGGAATATCCCCCTTTGGATATTTATCCCTTGAATAATAATTTGTCCTTTATCACGGCATAACTGTAAAGTAATTTGTCACTGTTTCATGGTTGCTGTGATGTAGTTTATCAGTGTAGGGTGTATCTTATACATTTTAAAGCACTCTTTTATCCATGAATGTGGGATACTGTCAAATGTTTTTTTGTAGTCAATCCATGCCATACTTAGATTCTTCCCCTTTTTACAGTTTTCCTCTATGACTCTATTTAACAACAAATGATCCTTTGTTCCTTATGACTTTATTTTATTGCACTTTTATTTTATTTCCACAACTGAGTTTTCTTCTAAATGACTATAAACTCTGTCAGCATCAATTCCAGTGTATAGGTTATACGTCGTCGGAAGGAAAGTTATTGGTCTATAGTTTTAGGGTAGCTTGCAGGTTACTCTTAAGTAGGAGCATTGTTTCTCCTGTTGTTAGCCAGGTTGGTGTCTGTTTGGGGTGCACATATAAATACTATATACTCATGGCTAAATCTTCATGCAGCGATGTTAATACTTTTAACCAGGAGTTAGGTACTGCCTCTGAGCCTGGTGTTTTCAAGTTAGAGGATTTTCTTAACTTTGTTTCATTCTCTCTGGCTGTTACCTCATCCCATTTCATATCCTGTATCTTTGAACTTCTTATTCTTTCTGGGTGTCTACTTTCTGGGTGGTCTAATTATTCAGTAATAAAAAAAAAGGGAGACAGACTTGAAATGAGGAAAAGCAATCTATGACATACACAGTAGAAAATCTTAATTTATTTTATTTATTTTACATTTGTTGACCAGGCTGGTCCAACTGGATATATGTCCATTTTCAGCAGAGGCCCGGGGATAAAAGCTCCACATGCAAGCATTTGTAATATCAGGTAAAACATTAAACATGGTTATAATATATATGTCAAAATCATTAGATATTAAAAGGCAGAAGTTGAGAAAATAGAGAGTGCATTTTGTTATGAGTTTCTAGAGCTAGAGAAAGTAAAAAAGAAAAAAAATATAAAGAATTTTTTTCTAGTACCTAGATACCTGAGGAAAGGTAGTTATTTACAGCAGAGAAGTTGAGAGTACCTAGATACCCAAGGTAATCTAGTCAGGGTTGCTACAGGGGCAGAGCCAGTGGGTTTTGAGGTGTGTTTTGAGTTGGGATTTGAAGCAGAGAAGAGAGGAGATTGCTGTGAGATTGTGAGGAAGAGTGTTCCAAGTTTTTCCTGCTGTGTTGGAGAACAAGGATTTGCCAGCTGAGTTATTGGGTTTACTAGTTGATATAAGTAGTTTGTCGGAGGAGCGAAGGCTTTTAAGATTGCAGTATGGAGTGATAAGTGATGTGAGAATGGGTGTGTTTATGGGTTTGTAAAGGATTTTGTGGGCTAAGGAGATCTGGTGAAATAGAATTTGGTTTTGTAGCTCTAGCCATCATAGTTGCCTTAAGTTTTGGCAGTGGTGAGTTCTAAAAGTAGAATTAGTGGCAAATCTGGCAATATTGTTGTAGGCAGCAGACAGTTTGCTGATGTTAGCTTTGGACATTGAAGTGTAGATGGGAGAGGCATACAGGAGAGTGGAGATAAGATGGGTCTGGGCAATGGAAGTTCTGGCATGTGGAGTAAGGAATGGTTTAATTCTATAGAGGGAGCCTAGTTTTCTATTAACTAATCTTATAGTATTGTTGATGTGTGTGTCAAAGGTCAGATTGTTGTCTATTTCAACTCCGAGAAGTTTGGTAGTTGGATCGGGTGATATGTTTGTGCTATTACTTGATGTGACACAGAAATTCAGTGGAGAGGATTTTCGGGTTGGTGAGAAGAGTAATAATTTGTTTTTTTTGGGGTTCAAAATTAAGCATCATTTGAGGAACCAAAATTCTACGGTTTCAAAAGTCTTTTGGGTGAGAGAATGCAGTACAGAGGGGGATGAGGCAGAACAGATTAAAGTGGAATCATCTGCATATTGTATACAGGTGGCAGGAGAAATATGAGTATGGAGATCATTAATGAAAATTGAAAAGAGGAGAGGGCCAAGAATTGAGCCCTGGGGGACTCCTAGAGTAATGGGGAGGTGGTTGGATAAGTTATTTTGCCACCTCACCGCCTGTTTTCTGTTGTGCAGGTAAGAGTGGAACCATTTAATTGAGCTTGTGTCAAGTGCAAATGATTTAAGTAAGTGTAACAAGATTTTGTGATTGACCATATCAAAGGCTTTGGATAGGTCAATAAATATAGCAGAGCTGAGGGTATTATTGTTCCTATTTTTTATTGATACAGTCTGTAAAGGAGAGGAGGGCAGAGGTGGTGCTATGGTAGGGTCTAAAACCATGTTGACAATTAGCTAGCAGATTGTTAGTTAACAGGTGTTTCAGAAGTTGCTTTTGGACACATTTTTCCATGATTTTAGCAAGAGGAGAGAGCAAGGCTATGGGTCAGTAGTTAGAGAGTTCAGTTGATTTTCCTCCTTTATGAAGGGGAATAACATGAGATATTTTCCAGAGAGAAGGAATGTAGCCTTCTTCAATGGTTCTGTTAATCAGGATGGAGATGGGATAGGTCAGTGCATTAGCAGCAACTTTTAGATACATAGCAGGTAGATGGTCAGCAGATGGAGAGGATGGTTTAAGTTTATGTAGCAGAGAACGAATGAGTGCAGGGGGAACACAGTGAAGTTGAAATGTGGGAATGGAAGTGTTAGAGGAGGAGGAAAGACAGGAAATATCAGGGGAGAGTTGATTGGAAAGAGACTGGACAGTTTCAGTAAAGAAGGTGTTAAAGGCGTTGGCAGTGTGTTTGGGGTTATATTGGGAGGTGCCTGCTGGGCTTGGAGTATCCGATTGGCCAGGGTTCATGAGATTATTTATTCCTGCCCAGAACTTTTGTGGGTTATGCAGGTTAGCCTGTTGCAAATGGCAGTAGTAGTTTCTTTTATCCAGAATTACTGCTTTTTTTGTAATGTTTCTTATTTGTTTAAAGTTGAGATGGTCTGTGGGATCTTTAGTACTGCGGTATTTGGACCAGAGTTTATTTTTCAGGATAATCTTATGCCTTGTGTCCTTTGTTAGCCAAGGGGTGGCTCTTAAGGAAAGTCTGATGGACCTTGTGGGAGCATGTGTGTCAAGAATAGATAGGAATTTAGAGTTAAAATATGTCACAGCATCATTCAGTGGGAGGTGTTTAAGAGGAGACCAACTGCAGGACCTAAGTTCTGCTTCAAATCTATCAGGGTTAAAAGTTTTGTTTGTTCTAACTATTTTGTATTTTGTTAAGTTAGGTTTATCAGTTTTATGTCTAATTAGATAAATAAGGGCATGGTCACTTATATCGTCAGGTAGTGTACCTACTGTATATGTTTGGTGGTGGCTATTTATCAGAATCCAGTCTAAAATGCTTTCTTTGTTGCTAGGTTTATTTCTTCTGGTAGGAGAGAGAATAATTTGTGAGAAACCATGCAGATTTAAGAGGGTGGAAGGGTAAGCTGAAGAGCAGGTATTCCAGTCTATATTGACATCTCCAAGGACTATTGTTTCTTGTGGAAATTGTATGGCCAGCCAGTTAAAGATTTCTTCTAAGGTACTACTGTTGTTGCCTGGGGGCATATATATGCAGATTATATAGATGGATTTGAAGGCATTAACTTGGAGTTTGGATATAAGGATTTCAGCATTACTTTTGGAGGGAGGTTTATCCTGTAAGGCAGTGATTTGCATCCCTGATTTATAGAGGATTGCAACCCCACCACCTTTTTTGTAGTGCAGTCAAGTCGATGAATGTTGTAGCCAGGGGGAATAATCTCTTTGTCCTGAGTTACTGGTTTAAGCCAGGTTTCAGTTAAGCAAAGATGTTGAATGAGTGTGCATCAAGTAGTGCATGAAGGGGGAAATTTTATTTTTAATACTGCGGATGTTAAGGTGAGCTATTATTAGAGAGTTTGAGGGTTTGGTTAGTTTATTTGAGTTAGAGGAGAGAGTGGAAAGTGGGTTTGCAGCTGTGGTGTTGTTTGGGCCTGGGTTGGGTTGAATGTCACCTGCTAGCAGAGAGAGGATTAATCTTTTTAACCAGTCAGAGGGTTTAGGGGAACTGAGTAGTGAATTTCTGTCATTTTGATGGGAGTAGGTAATGTGAGTCTTTCTATGAAATTTTGTAGCTAGGTAGCTGGGAGAAAGTATGAAGCTGAAACAGTGATGAGATGAATGTATGGTAGTTAAAGTTATGTGTTTGGAGAGAGTATTAGCTTCTGAGAGGCTATGGTGTTCATAGGAAGTTAGAAAGTAGGGTATAATAAGGAAAGGGAGAATTGAGAATGTGAGAAGTTGTTTTGAATGTAATGATGTTATTAGAGTAGGCATAGTTACAGGAGTGTAACAAGGAGTTAATTTGGGAAGATGAAGAGATAATGAGAACAGGAGATGGATGTAATTGTGGAAGTAGGTGTGGCAGGTAGATGGTTAAAACTTATAAGTGGTATAGGGAAGGGTGTCAGAGTGATTGGAGGAATACAAATAGTGGGAGTGGTTATGGAAGTATAAATGTAGGAGCACTGGGGGTGGGTGGGAATTGGGGGTAGGGTAGGGGAGCGGAGTGAGCCCGCAGGGCGAACCGTGGGCCTGAACAAAGAAAGGACAACAGTCAGAAAACAATCAGGAAAGCAGCTAAAGTAAGGTAAGTGAAGGTGGGTGAGAGAAGTGACAAAAGGTTAGGTTATGTTCGAACTGAGAACTTTGATAAAAAATATTTAAGTGGGAGAGAAGAGGAAAGGTTTAGAAGCAATGTTTTTATCAGCAGGAATAGTAGGTAATAGTAAGGTAAAGGGAGAGAGAGAGAGATTCAGGTAGAATAATGTTGCAATGTTAGGGTGCCCTCTAGTGGACACAACATGGAAGTACAGAAGAGATTACTTTGCAGGCAAGAGATGGGATGAGAAGTAAAGGTCAGTGTGGTTTCTTAGGGATTCTTCCAGGCAGCCTGGGATATAGAGGTGGGCAAGTCAGAAAGGGAAAGGGGGCAACTAGTAGTAGGGAGAGTGGGGGTGAGGCTGCTATGTGTCCAGGCTGAACTAGCGACACTAGAGTTGTGGTTACAAAAAACAGAATACAAGAATCACTGCTAGATGAGGGAACACATACTTTCTGGATTCCTTTTTAAATGCAGGGTTCAGAGGTGGGAAGCCCAATTTCTTGAGAAAAACTGGGGAAGAGGCAGAGGAAGGTCCTTGATATAGGTTCTTCTTCACCAGGAGAGCTTCAGTAGATCCAGGGAGTAGGGTTTAGTTAATGAGTTTCTGGATTCCTTTTTAAATGCAGGGTTCAGAGGTGGGAAGCCCAATTTCTTGAGAAAAACTGGGGAAGAGGCAGAGGAAGGTCCTTGATATAGGTTCTTCTTCACCAGGAGAGCTTCAGTAGATCCAGGGAGTAGGGTTTAGTTAAAGAGTTTCTGGATTCCTTTTGAAATGCAGGGTTCAGAGGTGGGAAGCCCAATTTCTTGAGAAAAACTGAGGAAGTGGCAGAGGAAGGTCCTTGATATAGGTTCTTCTTCACCAGGAGAGCTTCAGTAGATCCAGGGAGTAGGGTTTAGTTAAAGAGTTTCTGGATTCCTTTTTAAATGCAGGGTTCAGAGGTGGGAAGCCCAATTTCTTGAGAAAAACTGGGTAAGAGGCAGAGGAAGGTCCTTGATATAGGTTCTTCTTCACCAGGAGAGCTTCAGTAGATCCAGGGAGTAGGGTTTAGTTAAAGAGGGGCATGAGATATTTCTACACAAGTCTGCATTTCAACTCTCACTCTAATGCACATTCAGAAAACAGGGATGGTTGCCTTATTCATCTTTATCATGCAAACAGCTTTGCAGCAAAGAACTGAAGTCATTTTTCATACAACAAACTGCAACAGAATGTACACTGATATCAAACCATAAACTGTTATTTGAATATTTATTAAATTTATTATATTTGAACGCAGTGCACTTAGTTATCGCATAACCCATTATGATTATTGCTTGCAATATATAGCTCTGTCTTTCCTTTCTGTGTCTCTTGGTCATTCATCAGTTTTCTGACCAGTACACTGGCACATGCAGTGTGTAAGCCATTTTATATCATTGGCCTAAAATGTGTGAGGATATTAACTGGGAATATGATATGCGTTACCAACAACTAAAGGACAGGTTGGATGGCACAGACAAGCATAGAATGCTGTTTCTTTTTTGGGGGGGCAAAGGTGAGTTACTGTTATGGCACATACAAGGGCACACTGTTCTTTTAAGGGGGAACAAAGCTGAGTTACTGTTATAGCACAAACAAACACAGACTGTTCTTTTGGGGGGAACAAAGGTAAGTTACTGGTATGGCACAAGGATATTTTGCTCTTGTTACTCTCCTTGTTTTTCATCCTGCCTGTTGTTTGATCTTCTGAGGGTTGTGAAGTCAGAAACTGCAATGTGTATCATCACTTTCTAACTTCTCTCTTAATGATTTTCCAGTACAAACATATGGTGCTAAACTGAGGCCATGCATTAATCATCAGTACTTTTGAGAGGTATGACTGTGTGAATCTTTGATGCCTGAGGCCTACTGCTTACTAATAGACACATATAAGTCAAATAAGTCTCTGCTGTCATATGTTAAGGTAATGTTTGTACAAATCTCCCACTTTTTCCTTGATTACTGTGCCAAGTGATAAAATACAAGGATATGCCATAATATTATTAAACAATAGATGCCCAGTTCAGGACTTACCTTGTAAATGCAGCAGTTACCACAGTGTTAGTTCAGGGGTGACTATGTCTGATATTGGCAGTACACAGCCACTACATGGGGAGGTAAAGGTTGTGTGAGTTGCCTGGCATCAATGTTAATATGTGAGTAGGAGGAAGATTTTAGGCTTCTAGGTGGTGACTGAATGTGCTATGTGTTATCTCTTAGCCAATGCAGGCATACTGAGCGCACCTACATCTGCCTACACTCACAGCAGCTTGTGGTTCCCCCTCTGACTCCCTAACTGCCTGTGACTTGTGGTGACCTTGGCACTGGTGGTGAGATGTGTGCCCCTTCCCCTTGCTGATCCTGCTGCAGCTGTTTATTCAGGATTATGTTGTGGAGCATGGCACATACTGTGAAGATTTCTGTACATGTCCATGGATTGTACTGCAGTGACACACACACTAAGACATTTCTGGTTTGAGTGTGTACCTTATTATGGTGTTCGTCTGTGGGTGTTTGTGCATTTGTGATGGGTGTCATTGGCCATGGTGTCAGTACATAGCCTGCATCCCCTAGTAAATGACCCTGTGGGATATTCCCCTCTAGCAAACATCTGGTACAGCTAGGAGTTGTGCCAGATAATGTAAGGTAAATACCTTGACCATCATGCAAACCTCCCACCATATGTGAGTCATAGTAACTGGCAGGGTCACCAGCACACATGTTTAAGATGATTCCCTTGGGATTACACATGACTTGGCAGTTGACAGAGTGGTAGCCCTTTCTGTTAATGTAGAGCCTACCCTGTTCCCCAGGTGGTGCCTTAATTTCAACATGAGTGCAATCTATGGCACCCAGTACTTTAGGGTAGTGTGCTACCCAGTAGTGCTGTTGCATATTTCTGGCATTCTGCTCAGAGCTACAGGAAAATATATGTGCTCACTGGCATGTTGGAGCATAGCACCCAGGAATTGGTGAAGGATCCTGGATGCTGATGCCTGTGGCACCCCCAGCACATCCCCTATGGTTTCTGAAAGGTACCTGTAGCGAAGATTATAAGGGCTACACATACCTTAGTTTCCACTGGGATGGGTTCCCTTCGGTTGGCTCTGGCTCTGACTTGAGGGTGGCAGAGGTCTCAAAGTTCCTGTAGTGTATCCCTGTCCACCCTGTAGCACTCTACAACTTCCACATCATGTAGGTTGTGAAAAGTTAAACAGGGCTTGAAAACTTTTCACCTTCTCAGCCTATGTCTATTGGTAGCAGCAGCCACATTGGCTTTAGCCTGAGCACATACAAATGGATCAAAGTAACAGCAGCCGTTAACATTCTGTCTGTGTAGACTTTCCATGTCTGTACTCCAAAAGTTTTGTCATCTGCAGGAAAAACCGACATGGAGTCTACATGGATGCTTTATAGCTTGTTGAATAGCTCCACTGTGTTGGATTGGTTGATTAGCATGCAATTCAGTTGCTTATTCTGTAATTAGCATCTATGAAACATAAAGACAGATGCAATCCATTAATAAACTACACCATTATAAAAATGCAAATGTGTAGCTAGCCAAACTGATGATGATGAGAGTTGTATATTTTGGAAGACTGCAAAAATGCTTTTTCTTTGGGATATTTCTGTACAGAGGAGTATTGAACTTTAGCAGGAATGCTTCTATTTTGTCACCTACATATTTAATATTTTTATCTGTATGCATTAGTTAGAAGTGTACTGATGGCATGGGCATGTTTGTCAAGCTATTTCAGAGGTACACATGACTGACAATACATGAAAATGGAATGCTGTGTAATAAATATGTAAAATGTTTCAGGGACATCTCCTTTGATAGCACTTTTAGCATTTCAAAGATGTTTTGTTAGCAAAATGGGTCATTTTCTTGTTCTTTTGTGGGGACGGAGCAAAAATAAGTTACTGTTATGGTACAAACAAGAATGGATTGGTCTTTTTTGGGGGAGCAAAGGTGAGTTACTGTTATTGCACAAACAAAGATATGTTGCTCTTATTACTGTCCTTGGTTTGCATCGTGTCTGTTATTATTTCCCATCTTTAGACTGTTTTGTGTTTCTCTAGTGGGTTATACTGACTGGCTACCTTTTCTGTTTTATCTGGAAACAGTTATTTTGTAGTTATATGATACTTATGTATATTATATACTTCTTTGTCTTTTAGGACAGCTGCAAGTATGCCACTCAGGTGTGTCAATCCATGTGGACCCCCTTCACTGTTGTAGAAAATCAAATATTCTTGGATGGGTTTCTGCAAAATAGTGCTTTTCTCCTGGAAAGAGGCTGGGGAGATACGCCAGGCTGGTTGCAAATATGGCAGCAAATTGTCCAAGATGTGAATGCCATGAGTGGCCATGGCAGAACATATGAACAGGTGTGCCATAGGGCCAGTTGCATGATCACTACTGCACACAGGTGAGCAGCTGCAGTGGGCCATGACCAAATGGCTACTGGGGAATGGCTTGCTAGGGATCCCCCACTAACCCCCAATGAACAGTTCCTGGCCAATATCAGAGATCCAGATAGCTCCCAGGAGAGTGAAAGACAGCATGTACTGGATGTGGGTGCAACACCTTCCGAGGCAGCATGCATGTCCCAAGAGGAGTTTCCAGGTAGGCTTTATCTAAACAGTTGACTACTGTTGTATGGTAAAACAATTGAAATGAATAAGTTCATTCTTTGTCACATGTCTTTTTTTGGGGGGGTGAAGATTGTTACAGTTATAACCTTAGGTTGGAGTTGTCAGACATGCTCTTGTTAACATTACATTAATGGACATATAAAGGGATAAATGTATTACCCCCTGTGTTACTGTTAATTGCGATGATGTTGCTCTTACCTCTTGCTTAACTTTTTCCAGGACAGTCTGGAGTACAGCACAGTATATCTTCTGCAGATGGTAAGCCAAATATTTTTATGTCAGTACTACTGAGCAATTTAAAGAAATATTGTAGTGTGTGATTTTGATCTCTGGCCTGTTGTGTGTATTGCTGTACTGTCTGCAATAGTGGCCACACTGTCAGTTTGTTAGCATATATTGCACTATAGCACTGCAGGTATTAATGTAGTCCTGTGCTTCTTTCTTTTTATCACAGGTGATCATGACAGTGGGAGTGTCCACCCTGTGCCACCTGATGTCAGTGTATCAGCAGACTCTGATGATGATGGTGGCCAAACTGAGGCACAGTTGGGGGGTGCAGAGGTTGAATCTAACACAGAGTATGATATACAGCCATTCCTGGCATTTCCTTCAGACACAATCAGTAGGCTTACCCCTACCCAGTCCACTGAGCTCACAGATATTGGACAGGTGGAGACCGAGGACATTGTTCAGGGAAGTGTGGCTACTGCAGCTTCAGTCCTGTTGAGACTGGCCATAGCCAAAGTGTGAGTGAGGTGCCACACAGGAGGATTGAGGCCTGCTATACCTCCTCCACCTAGTGCAGATGTCATTTACTGTGCCACTCAATGTATGTTTAGGGCCATCATGGAGACACAGGCATATTCCCACAGGCGCTCCAGACAAATGCTCAAGGTTGTGAATGTGTTACAGTCTGACATGTATGACTGCTACCATCATGTTGCTGGTTCACTGGATCAGATGAATGACAGTTTGGATTGAGGGGTGTCTGTGATGACCAAGGGGTGTCTGTCATGGAACATCTGCTGGGAGGGGAATGGCATTCTCATGGGTGTAGGTCAGCCACATCATCTGCTGTCTACCAGTGTGGCCATGGCTGATCATGCTTCCATAGTGGAAGTACTTCCACTGCTCCATTAGTGAGTGTGCTGTCCACAGCCAGATGTGGCAGGCCATGGGGTTATGGTCCTGGGTGTCCCTGTGAATAGAGCTCATCGAGCAGACATCAGTCACATTCAGGTAGCAGCACTGCATCTGACCATGGAGGTGCCAGTGCAACTCCTTGCAGAGCCAGATCTCATGGTTGGGGGCAAGAACGATGAACTGCTACCTCTACCATACATGGCTCACACCTGTCTGACAGAATAAGACATAGAGCTAGCACAGAGTTGGCTGTGTTCATGCAGACACTCACACACCAATTTCACCCGGAGGATCCCTACAGATGTACACACAACATTTACTCATTTTATCTCACTGGCCATGTGTTGGTTTATTCAGATGTCTCCCTGTTTCTCTTTCTTACTCACACACACTCTACAATCTTTTGTGTCAGCCTAGGCTTCCTGCCCCCTGCACAACACCCTGTGCAAGTAATGATAACTGTGTCATATCCTTGTTTACTATCTTTTGGATTCAGAGATACAAAAGCTGTGTCTGATGCTCAGGGTGCATAGCTAACTTAGTGGTTAGTATATCTGTTTTTGTATTGTTGAACTGCTCAGTGTACTTTTGACATTGAACAAATGACAGGAAACCAGTGATAAACACACAAAACTACAACAGTACTGAATCCAATGAAAGATTATGCGGCTACAAAGAAGTAGAGATCAAACTTCTCAAGGCTTTAAAAAACTCAGCTTTAATAATAGATGTAAAATGTAAGCATATACCATATAGATATGTGCTTGGTGTTGCTGCTACAACCATCTTCCATTGACATGCCCTCCTCTGCTGTACATGATGGAGTTTCACCTGCCCTCTTTACCTGTGTTCATTCCTACACTCTATCTGTGTGTCCCTATTCAGAAAGCACACTTCCCCTGGGTGATCATTTTACATGGCAGGCCTATGTCCTGTTACAGATCATTAATTCAACTTCAGTAAGAATGTCAGGAATGGGGTATCACAATTCTCTGCACTGTAGGTACACTGTCTTGTGCTGTGTTTGGACGTATATTTCACATTCATACATCTGAACTATCCAGATATTCCCAGGATGTCCAGATGTTTTCCTTAACAACTATGTGGCTTTCTGCCATATCACTGAGATGATCTCTGGACTGATGTGATTTAATATTGCATGCATTTGAGTGCATACCTCTCAACTATCCTGATCTGTGCGGAATGTCCAGTTTTTGTCTCATATGTGTGATCTTTTCCTCATAACATGTTTTCCTGGCAAATCCTTGGCATGTCATTGCAGAGTGCAGTCAGAAACTAATGACTGACATTTGACTTTCATACATCATGCTCTTTAGAAAGTTCATACTAATGTACAACCTACATATTCTATCAACTTCTTAAGTTTGCCAGTGCAATATTAAAAATATGTCCCTATTTCTGGTACTTTATCCCCCCATTATTATGGCTTTGTCCACATCTGTCATTCTAACAGGTTGTGAGTGTTACATTCCAACACATTTCTATGTGACATCTATGCCAAATATGTCCCTACTACTGGTTATTTGTCCTCTCATTAAGTTTGCCTCTGTGCAGATGTGTTGCACTAACACAATGATAGCTATTTGTAAAACCCCTGGTGATCACTGTGGCATTGCATGCAAATCCATGCACCATAGATGCTCTTCCTTACACAGAAGTGCTATCTGCATTCAATGGCAAGGTTTTGCTAAGTATGTAAAGCCCTGGTAATCATTGTGGCATTCTGTGCATATATGCACCCTGTAGATGCTCTCCTTTACACTGAATTGCTGTTTCATAGCCAGCAACACTGTTATGAGCTGCAAAATGTAGCTTAGGCGTGCCACACCTCATTAATATGCATTGCTCACTGCTGCGCACCTTGCACTGTTGTGCTACCACATAAACTCTATGTAGGCTCTGTGCAAAGCCTACATGGAGTTTATTGAATCCCCAGGATTGTTTACATATTTACATATTTACAAAATGTACATATTTACAAGTGCATATCTACACATTACTTTATACCATCATCATTATTATTCTGTAAGATCTGGCTCCCACTCCTTCTTCCACAACCATAATCTAATTTTTTGAAATGTATCAGCCAAAATCTAATTTCTATTAAATAAACTTTAATTCAGTCTTTTCTTCCAAATAAACCATATTACATAAAATAAATTCTTATCAATATTTCTCACATATTCTTTCTTGTTTTTGTAGTAGCCATACATAATCTTATTCATATCTATATTTTTACATTGTTAATATTCTCAAATAAGTTTTCTACATACAGCTTCTTACAGAGTTTAACCCCTCTTTTACATTAAAAAAAAAAGAACATGCAGTGTTGTCTCTTCTTCCCGACCAAATAAACACTCCTTTTCAACTTTCTTTTTATATGGCATATTCACATTTACTAGCAACTTATTTATTATTACCTGTCTCCATTGGAAATCCTGACACTCTACAATCTTAATACACTTTAATGGCTTGTATCCCTCTTTCCCATAAATGTTCCCATGCATTTACTTAGTAATATTGTTTCATCGCATTACTATATCAAATTCTTCCATTCTTCTCTAGATCATCAATTTTATTTTTCCATGTTAGCATTTTTGATTGATAATTTTTAATTATTTAGATACCATTCTGCATGTTCCTTTTCTGTTTCCCATTCCATTTTCCTAACATAATTTTATTAGTTTATCTACACAGTACTGTGTTCCACCCATATCTGCTATATCAAGTGAACCTCTCTCACTGGTTCTAGTTACTGGGCTCATTTTTTTTCAACCATTTAACATTCTGTCTTTTAAACATTCTGTACTCCCTTCCTACTACTGCAATATATTTATCCTTTTCATTAGATTAAGTAGGCTTTCCCTTGCATTACCCCCTTATTAATTAATAAAGTCTTCTTTGCTCTCTGCTTCCTGCTGTTTCTCCAGCTGCATAACCCTAAATGGATTTTCAACTTCTCCTGGTGAAGATTCTGAAGTTATGCTTTGTGGTATACCTTTTAAGTGTCCTGTTCTGTCTCTTACACCATTTTCTGAAAATGCATTAGGTTGTCATATTTAAAAGTTGTCTGAAATAGAGTCTTCCTAATGATCACTTGACTTCTCAGCTGATCTGTCACAAAATGTCAGTTTGTTGCCTTTCTACATTACCAAACTACTTATTTCTCAATTGTTTTGCTGCATTTATATAATCCATATCTCTTTTTCTTATTCTCATCTCCCTAATTTTTGGACTTATCTTTAAATATTTTCACTATTAACTTTTCATTCCCTTCATTCACTCATATTAATACTCTATACAAGTTTAAAGAAGCAGAATAAACAGGATTTAATAATGCCACCCCCTTCATCTTCACTCATATATAACATACCTCTTTTCACAGTTTTAATCTTGAACCCCATATGAAAGAAAACACTAACTGCACAATTTATTCATTTTTTCTGGGATCATATAAACATTTGACACATGCTATTTTTCCAAATTTTTCTAGAATGCTAATCTCCCATTGTCTCCTAACTGTCATTCTCCCAAATGTTATCCCTAACAAAGATACTTTATTCATTTAAAAATACATCCCTCCAATTTTTATAACATCACCCAAAGCCTTACTTTTATCTTTATTCAATATCATCACCATTTCCTTTAAAGATCCATTCAGACAAACCAGCATTTCCCTCATCCATATCTTACTCTTAGCAGCCACAACTATATTAAATACATATGTCAAAATGACTAGAATCACCACTTCCTTTTCCATCATATATCTAGCATCGTTCATTTAATAAGCTACTTCACTCACTATCACATTCAACATCCATGCAAACAATATCCCAGTTGTGGGACATCCTAGTCTTATACCGCACTTCATGCATATTTCTTTAATCAGCCACCCATTCACTAACACTCTCACTCAATTATTTTGATATGCTGACATACACACTCTGCTAATTCTATTGCCTGTTTCATACTTCTATATAACATCATACAAAGCATCATGTCTTACTGCACCAGATGCCTTGCTAATATCACTGTCCATAAGTTTCATCTCTTCCTTTTTACTTATAATATCATCCACAATTTCTTTAACCACCAGTAATAATTTCTGACATCTATTCTTTTTATACAATATATACTTTCTTCCATAATGTCCTTCCTTCCATTCTCCTTTGTATCTCATAGAAATTATAATCTGTATTTAATGTGATATGTCTCCATTTTTTATATTTTATTCTTATGTTTCTTCTGTATACATTTTAATATCCCAAAAGATAATGCTTCATAAACAAACCCTTCTGTCAACCATTCATTCAAAACATTTACAAAACATGGATTTAATTGAAATACTTCATCCAATTCGCTAATAGTAATTTACTTTTCAAATGTTTCCTTGTTCTTGACTTTTTTACTTTCGATTCTGTCTTATTTTCTTTTTTTTTTACTGTTATACATATTTTCTACATATTGCTCTACAATATTGATAATTTGCTCGTGTTCTTTTTGCCTCTCTTTTTTAGATTTTTCATTTCCTTCATTATACCAATATCCTCCTTTACTATTTTACAAAAATATGCAGATACCTCATCCATCCTCCCTTGTAAATACCATTTCTGCTTAAATAGTAATGTCTTATTTTTTCTTGAATTCTTTTATATATTTATTTTCCATATCATAATACTCTCTTGTATTCATCTCTAAATTCTCCAGTACATTTCTATACATCTTTTCATACTTCACTCTGTCTTCCGTTCTGAAGTCATTCTGCCATTTTAAAAGCAATTTTTACAATTCTTTATGAATCTACCATCCAGACCAATTTTTAATAGAAACGCTTCATGGTTATATGATTCCTCCATAACTGTAGTGCTTTCCACTCTCCAAATGTGTCCCACAATTCCTCATTATTTGTTTTATTCCCTTTCCTATTTCAATATATTTAATTTCTTTCATCATCTCCATCCATATCGCAAACTGATCCAAAAAAGAAAATGTCTCTACTGTGTCACCATCTGCTACACCCAACCCTTCTAGTAGTAGAAAATAATTAATTGCAGGTCAATTGCACCTCTTCTATAATCCCACTGACTATTATTCCACACAGCGAACTTACCATTTTATCAGTTCTTTTATTTTTTTAAAATCTTTCCATTTCTTTTATTTTTTTTTGTTTACAGTTTTCCCTTAAATCACAATTAAAGTTTCCTGCAATAATACTTTTCATGTCAAACTACCACAAAAGCTAATATTTGATGAAACAGATTTGCGTTTTTTCTTGTCATTTGTATATGCAGTAATGGTTAAGGTGTTTACCTTACAAACACAAGGTGCAGGGTTTGATTCATATATGGGGTAATTGGCTAGGCTTAAAATAACAAACAAAGGCAGTTAGCCTAATACTAACCTACAAACATAAAACAAATTGTGCATAATGCTGTAAATCTATTTTCTCCACCTTACATCCACAACAGTTTACCTTACCAACATTATCTCCGGGATTCAATAAAGCAATTTTACTGAGTCAAAATAGTGTAGCAACTTCTGCATGACCATAGCCGCCAAGCGATCCAGTAAAAAAGACTGGGGGTGTGCACGAGCCTGCCAACACTGTTCTGACATGACACCACTGGATAATGCTAATTACCGCATTTGCTGGTGAAAACTATGCAAATGAGGTGAATTAGTGATTCAGTAAGCAGGCATCCATGGTAGAGCAGTGCCCATTGCAGAAATGTATTTGGTTACTAACAGTGTACATTTCTGCAAAAAATCAAAACAGGGGCATGATAGCTCAAAGTAAAGCATGTATTGTGACTATTAGGCATGCCAATGGCCAAAAGGCATGGAAAATGGTTGCAAAATTATAAAAATAAAAATTTTTTGTTGGCCAATTTTGCCCGTTTAAGCATAGCACAGTGGCAGGTAAATGAGATTGTGCAGAAAAAAAATGTGAAAAGAAAATTTTAAGTGAAATCTGAATTTTGCCATTAACACTGGTTGCTAAGGAGATGGGCTCTGGTGTAGTAGTGTAACAAGGGACTAAGGCAGTGGGGTATGCAAATGAGATAAATTTAATGAATAGCAAAATGGAAGAATGTGTCCACCTGCAGCTAACCGTGTAGGAGCTATAATGCTGCAGTGTAAGCAGGAGGAGCAGCTGACATGAAAAGGGGATGTGTCATGCTAGGTGTAAGCACACTGGAGCTCCGCTGCCTCTATTTGCACTTAGCTAAGCACAGTTAAGCAAGAGGGTGTGTCATAGCTAGTTCATGAAATGCTGAGTGTGTTCATATCCCTGGGAAGGTCCTTTCTGCTAAAAACTGTTTACTATAGCTGCTAGGATTTGCGCGGTGCACCACGAGGCTTGAACACAAGGGAAACAAGAAAAAAACAACAGGGATCAGCAGAAGTGTTTACATTTGAGCAGCGGGTGTGCATGGTGCTCTGTGGGGCTTAGAAGGGGTGGAAATGGGAAGAGAAAAAAGGGGAAATAGCAGAATAAATACCCTCAAGTGCAAATATAACTGGCAGGTGGAATGCATCATAGTCAGCCAATCACACAGGCAGCATCTTCAGCACAACAGTATAAACACCTTTCAGTCTGTTTTTTCCCACAAACTCTGCACCATTGTTGTACACATTTGGGGAATTTTAATTGACAAAATGTTAGGGGCTGCTGTCACTTTGATACATCAGTATGTACTAGAGGCTGAGGGTGGTGAGGAGGATAATGCTGACAACTACCCCAGACTGAGGAGAAGGAGAAGAGTGTTCAGACCCAGGGTAACCTACCACAGGCTACATGATCTGGAGATACTAGAGCATTACAGGGTGGACAGGGACTTACTTCAGCAACCCTGTGAGCTGTGCCAGCCTCACTTCAGACCCAGAGCCAACAGAGGGGAACCCATCCCAATTGAAACCAAGGTATGTGTAGCCTTAAGAATACAACTTACAGGTATTTTCCAAAGACCTACTGGTGACATCATGGGGGTCTCACAGGCATCTGCATCCAGAGTACTCCACCAGTTCCTGGATGCCATGCTACCACATGCTGGTGAGCACATTTACTTCCCCAGCACACTATTAAAAAACAAAACTGAAGACTCCAAGAAGAAAATTTCCCCAGCACCCCTGAAGAGAGGACCAGCAATGCACCTCTTCCACCATGTAGCAGACTACCAGGAGGTACTGGGCAACATAGACTCTACGCACATCCACATCAAAGTACCACCTCGTGAAGAGGGTAGGGTCTATGTAAACCACAAGGGCTTTCACTCCATCAACTGCCAGGTCGTGTGCAATGTCCAGGGCATTATCATTAATGTGTGTGCTGGCAGCCCTGGAAGCTATCATGACTCCCACATCTGGCATTCCTCACAGCTGTACCAGGGATTTGCCAGGGGTGACATCCCATATGGCCATCTGGTAGGGGATGCTGGCTATGCACTGAAGCTGTGGATGACACCCCTCATAATTGTACACACACACGCACTCAAGAACACCATAATGAGGCACATGTACAAACAAGGATCATTACAAAGCATGTGTTTGGGATGCTGAAGTTATGGTTCCACTGCCTTGACATATCTGGTGGACCCCTGCAGTACTCTCTAGCCACATGTGCACGCATGTTCATAGTATGTGCAATGCTACACAATATGATCCTGTGGAAACAGCTGCAGCAGAAACAGCACAGGGAAGGGCCACACAGCCCCCCACCATTGTCAAGGTCCCCACAGGCACAGAGGGACTCAGAGGAGGAGCTCCTGTATGCAGATGGAGGCATGCCCAGTATGCCCTGGCCTTGGCAAAGAGGCAATGCATAGCACACACACTGACACTGTAGGGACCCAGGGACTGACACCTCTCTCTGACTTGCACACACAGTAAAATGGATGCCACACACATCACACTACCTGTACCTTACCATGTTTAGGCAGTGCACTGCATGCATCTGACATAGGCAGCCCTCAAGCACCATCCTCACAACTGCTGCAGGCACAAAGTAAGTCAGTCTTTTAAACAATAAATGAATGGAGTAGTATGTCCTGGTAGCATATCTATGGTATCGCTGCATATATGCAAGGGAATGGAGTGGCCTACTAGGATAGCAGCAGACAATTGCCAGTTATGTGGGACACCAGGACATGTTTGCCCAATACTGGCTTCCCCACACTATGCAGTAGTAGCCAAGGTGATAAATCTCACGGCAGTGTATGTGGGGGGCCAACTAACTGGGAGGTGTCATAGGTTACATGCATGGATGTCAATGTGGGGGTCCCATACTCACCCCTCAGCCTCACCCAGCACGTCAGCCATAGAAAACCATACAGAAATGTCTGGCAAAGGCACACAAATAGTGACAATGATGAAGTACCCCCCTATAGACATGTACAGTGATATTACAGCAGGTCTTGCAGTTGCAGTAAGGCTCTGAAGGGTGAGAAGTCTGAAACTCAAATGTATGCCATTACAATCTGACCTGTAGTCTTTAGTGATATACCTCTATTCTCCAAGACAGGGCACAATACTATGCTAAATAGAACCAAAATATCAGCACAATCTGTGCAAAGTTGACAGGTGTGCACCCCCTACCCATATTCCCATATAAATGCAGTAACATGTATGTTTGTAGGGAAATAGCAGCAGAGCACACATTGCCAGAGCTGTCCCAATCAACATGATAACTTGTTGCATGTCCACAATATGCAGGGGTCAATGAGCTATGTATATGTGTGGTTAATACTGTCAGGATGTGGTCAGCATTTACTCCCGGCTGTTGTGTCTTAGTGGCCTAGGTACATTACTGTGGCTGACAGGGCCATGTTCCAGTAACTGCAGTGCCAACTATTTTGCAGGTCAGCTACACCTATGGTAGGAGTTGTACACACTGTTCAGATGTCAACATCTGTTACTGCAGGAAAGCTGGACAGGTCATGGACAGGGGGCAACACATGGACAATATACAGCCTGGAGTAACCTACACAGTGCCTACCATACCTCTCAACTGTACAGATCTATTGCAGAATATCCAGAGGTTTGCATCATATTTGTGGTCTGTATATCATGAGTTAGTGGTTGTCTGGCAATTCATTGGCAGATCACGTAAGACTAAGGTCAGAAAATAATGACGGATTGTAGTTTCAGACTTCATACTCTTTAGGAAATTTCATGCTAATGCAAAACCTGTCATTGTATCACCTTTCTAGGTTTGTAAGGCCAATAGTTAACAATGGTCCCTATATGCAGGCCACTGTTCCCAAATTACTTATGGCTTTGTCCAGATGTCTGGCTCTAAATAGTCAGGAGGTTATGGTGCCTAGTAGGACAGCAGGTATCTGAAGTTCACCATACTGCAGTTTATAAAAGGCTGTCACCTTTCTGTGTCAGCACTGACAACATGTCACTGGCCAACAGCCATACCCCTGCAATGACAGAGGTTGTCACAGAAGGAGCACAAGTATGTCTTGTATATCTGGTCTACTTGTCCTAACATTTCATTCACCTGCCAACTATTTGTAAAACAAGAAAAGGTCATGTCAAAACACCAAGTGCAGACAGTGGAGAAGCAGACGTCATACCCATAACAGAATGCAAGCAAAAAACAAACTGGTCCACCAACTGTCTATATTTGGCAGAACAGTACTAACACCCTCTCCCCATGTGTGGGCCTTCGTCTGACTGTCATATATGGGTCTATCCAGATGTCAGAGTCTGTGATGGTATGACAGCTAGGCCCACATGTAGCCTCATAACATATAGCAACACAAACCGTCTGAGGAGCGCAGCAGATGTAGTGGTGCAATGATGGACAACCTGCTATATAGGTACGCTCAGAGGTGTCAAGTCCACAACCTTGTGTGTGATGTTATGCCATTTACCCTGCTCACACCAGAATTACAAAAACATGACAACAGCCACTGTGGGCAAAGCCTGTGACTGGACTACAGAAGAAAATAGAGACACACATAAGGGGAAGGGGAACCACTGGCCAGAAAATGGAGAATGTGCACACCAGAACAAATATTGCAGTAACATAGATGCCATGCAGTGTATGGAGTCAGTAAACATGACCTGCAAATACACAACACACACCCACATCAGTGAAGGTCTGCAAAAAATCAGAACCCCAAGGAAAAGACACATCAGAGGCAAGAACACATGAGAACCCCACAAACCCACACACCACAGACCATGCATACTCCACATACCAGGGTCTTGCAAACACTAAGGCTTTGCCATACACCTAACATATTACTCATGGAAGACTCCACTGTGAGACACACAGATGTGCCACACACCAGGCAGGATAAGGAGAAAGTCACAGTTACTTATTTGGCAGGTTCCATAATCTGCCATATCACACATGCACGCAAGTCACCACACAACAGGTACAGGTATCCCTCTGGCCTGGTCTATGGTGGTGTGAATGATGTCAGATGTACCTCCCAGACTATAGGAAGACAGACATGATTCAGCTTGCTGAATGTGTCCCATGCAGGTATGTCCCTAGCCTTAAGCAGCATCCTGCTGTCACCCAGAATGATGGCTCAATACAAACAGAAAATGATTGTCAGTAATATCTGGCTCACTTGTGTCATCCCAGGGGGATCCACTGCCTGGCAGCCTGGGAACATATGATTGACAGAACATGTTGCCTTGCTACAGATGGCCTGCATCTGTCTCAACTGGCCTACAGGCCTCTCGCAAAGGCCTATGCCTCACTCATAGTGCCTTTGTAGGGAATGTCATGGGGTCCATACTACCAACATAACACAGTCAACAAAATGCAAATGAAAGGCCATGCCACTAAATGCAAGGAGTATACCGCTCAACCTCGTAGAGCAATAAATCTGGACAAAGCCATACATAATGGAGGGATAAAGGCCCAAATGTAGGGACACTTTTTAATGCTCTTATAATGTTAGAAAGATGACAGAATAACAGGGTTTGTATTAGAATGGATGTACTGAAGGGTATGAAGTCTGAAACTCGAATGTCTCTGTAATTATTTCCTGACTTCAACCCTGAGTGATTTGCAATAAACCTGCTGGAAAACCACAATGTTATGGATTACCAACCAGATATGAGACATAAATCTGGACATTCTGTGAAAATCTGTGCAGATGAGAGGTATGGCTAGGAGTCTATATAGTAAAATCCACTCATTGCAGGCAGTCTTACCCTGGAAGATGGTGACATGTCTGCACTCGCAGAATCTTGTACCCCAACCATGGAGAGAAACATATCCTTACCTGATCACTCATCCTATCACACAGCCAGACCCCAAAATGTGGGCAGCAAAAGAAAAGTAGGTGGAGTATAAATATATGTTAGACAGACACACACCTCTAGGCTGGTCAAACAGCCTGACACACACAAGACACTCCAAGTGCAGTCAGCCATTGACAAGACCCCTCTGAAAATTATAGGTAGCTACAGGCCAAAATATCTTACTCTGGGCACCCAACCAACATATCTGGCCTTCTACAAATCTAATGGGATTCCACCCATCACCCTGATCCTGGCTGACTTATATTAGTCAGCCATAGATTGGAAATCCAACCATGTCAGAACAGAAATGCACAGAGATTTCCCCCATCTTATCAATGCTACATCCTTAGGACAGCCACTTGATACCTCCACAAGATGTGATACCTATGTCAGACTTGGGAGCAACCAACATGATCAACTGCTGCAGCATCCCTATGGTATCATCCTCCCTGGCAAGATCCGACAGAAAAGTGGTCACATGTCACATCACCATCGCCTCTGACTCCCCTCCAGCCATGGTAAAAGGAAGATGTCCCACAAGCTGATCACAATCACCAGCGGGATGGTATGAACAGCTGACCAGCTCCCTACCCCACTAGAGGAACAGGCACCAACTTACAAATGTACACAAAATAACTATGTTAGCATATATATAGAGATATATGAAATCAGGAATGCCTGACAGGACAACATCACCATCTGCAAGGGAGAGTAAACCTGTCCACAAACATCTGCAATAAAGGAACTACATAACAGAAGGATAACATTGCTGAACCAGACCAAGAAGGAGCAGATGCACAATTGGAAGTAATCACCCCTTAGCCTGAACAAACAAAGAAGAGCACCAGTGATATCCACTAAAGGAAAATTAGAGTCCAAATTGCCCATATCTAAGACAGACAATCATAAGGCCTTCTGTACATATGTCTGCATTTCCAAAGGAAGCTCCCAGATCTGTGCAGAACTGGTGGTCAAGGACACCACATATACAAATACTGTAGTTATAGCCAATCCGCTTGCTGACAAATTCAGTGAAAATGTCTTACCTCTGCCCCCCCATCATGGAAGCAGGCCATCCCCATTACCTGAACACCCAACCCTTATCACTAGGAACAGGGCATCACTGTCCTCTCAAAGTCTAGAAGACAGCCTGCATGGGACCTGAAGACATCCCAGGCTGCAACTTCAGGAACCCA
This sequence comes from Protopterus annectens, assembly GCF_019279795.1. Taxonomy (NCBI): domain Eukaryota; kingdom Metazoa; phylum Chordata; order Ceratodontiformes; family Protopteridae; genus Protopterus; species Protopterus annectens. The sequence goes on from NC_056737.1 coordinate 1,338,384,569, forward strand.
GGCATGAACTGGCAGCATCATTATACAGCCTACACATCTAAACCCTGAAATTGTCTTTGTCACAGCTGAGTGGCAGACAGCCACTGTCATCCCTTCACACCAAGGTGGACTGTTCACCGATCCAGGAAATGAATGACCCATCATCCTAACTAGCCTGATCTGCAAGGCCATGGGATGGATTATCATGGATCACATTAACAGGGGCATTGGCAAAATCCAAATACATTACCCTACACAGTCTGCCATTCTCAGGGGAGATATGTCAGTGAACTCTGGATGACTTCCCTGACACAGCCAACAAAGGCATGGATGAGGGAAAGATGGTGCACTCTGGCCACCATGATCTGGCCAAAGCCTTACACACTATTCCTCACTTGTCCATAGTACATGAATTCTGTCAACTAGGCAGTGATCCATATGTTACCAAATGGGTAGCAAACTGATTCATGGATAGAACCCACATAATCATAATAGGGGTAGCCAACTGAAACAGTACAGCCGTACTGAGTGGCATACCCCAGAGATAGTTCTGGGGGCCCCTGGTATATGGGATATATGTCCCTGAGGTGCAGGCCAAAAACACTGGCCCATGGCTAACCAAGTAGGCAGATGACTGCAAGCTGGGAACAGACATCAATACCTGAAGGGATGTGGATGTTCTACAACAGGGTCTCACCAAAGCAAATGACTGATGCCAGAGACATCACCTTAAGCTGAATGTCTGCAGATGGATAAGTATCCCCTTCGGGGAGACTGATGGCCCCACATATTACCACATTAAAAACAATGTCCTACATACACAATCAATAGTGAGGCATTTGGACACCCAGGATGACAACCACCTGAACCCTGCTCACCATGTTGCATCCGTTGTATAGAAAGCTTCATAGACGGGACAACTGAAACGTAAGGGTTTTCCATCCAGGGACAAAGAGGTCACAAGATCCATGTATGCTAACCTTATAAGGCCAATTATTTTGTTCAACACCCCCTTTGGCATGTACCTCACAAAGCACATGCAGCAACCGGAGAGACCACAGAGGTTCCTCACCGGGAGAATGCAGGACCACAAACACCTACCCTACACAGATAGGCTAACAGCACTGTCCCTCTACTCAGTTTCATACAGACTCCACAGAGGTGACTCCTGTCTGGTATGCAAAGCAATCCAGACCCAGCCTTGATGGAACTGTTGCACATCTAGAAGTCAAGGCCCACTCGATGTACCTGTAGGCGCCGCATCAACCTGGTCTGTGATATAAATAGGGCTTGTTGGTGTGACAGATGTGTCCCACACACTGCCCCAACTGTATAATACACTCCCTGTCCACACCAAGCCATGTGCCTCAATACCCCTAGTGAAGTGCTCCCCGTATAAGTGCATGGGAAACAGAACATACAGTCCTGTGATTCCACTTGTGTCCCTGCTGGACAGGAGCTTTGTGTGCAGACATGTCTTAACATGGGCTATACTCTCATCTGCGAGGGTTATAAGGGCTTCAGGGCCAATAGCCTAATTACCTCATATCAGCCTATCAACCTATACACAGATGTCTGTCAGTGGTTCACCACATTACTCTTTACTGCTCTGCCACTGACATACCTGGAAATCACAGTGCTATGTGGAATATACCACACATATAATGGACATCTCTGCCAGTAGAATGCACTCTGTACCCACACCCATACCTCTCAACCTCTTACAGCAAGACATCTGGACAATGCCATAAATAAAACTGGGGCAAAGGCCCAATGATAGGCTTGTGTTTTAAATATTGGCCTTACAAATGTAGACAGTTGGTAGAATAACAGGTTTTGCATTAGCATGAGTTGACTGAAGGTTATGAAGTCTGAAACACAAATGTTCTGTCATTATTTTCCAAATTCTCCGTCTTTAAATTTATGCCAACAACTTGCCAGAAAACCACAAGTTTGACACATGGAGAAAAAAATAGACAAACATCTGGACAATCTGAAAAAACCTGTACAGTCGAGAGGTATGCCCAGACCAGGATATGACTTTTCAGATAAGAAAAATACCACACAAGCAGGAGATCCCCAGCTAGTATATCACCAAGGTGTTGGACTGTTTCCACAGCTTCATCAGTCATTTGGTTGTAGCCACACCTCTCAACTGGATGGATTGTGCAAGAATGTCTAGCGTTTGGCTCATAATATTGGTCTGTGCATCATCCATCTTGTATTTCTCTGGTAAATCATGGTGATGATCTGAGGATTTCTGTCAGTAGGTAATGACACAATACATTAGTGTCAAACATTATATATGTCAGAAAATGTCTACTAAAACAAACCCTGCAACTTTATAAACTCATACATTAATAAGAGAAATAGTTACAGTATCTCCCTATGTTTGGCTCATTGTCACCCCATTTTGGCAGGCTATCTCCAGATATCTTGCACTAATATGTTGAGAGGTATGGCTGTAGCACACAAAACCCCAGACCGCAGTACAATAATCTCTGGAATGGAGTCCCATACTTACTATGGAAGGTCATACTGGGCATGCTCCTACACTTAGAGAAGTAAAGCCCATGTCAGAAACCACATCGGACTATATATCTGTGCAGATGTCTTTGCATACACACAGCTATGTACACCTTAACTGTCTCCACACACACCCATCAGACAGGATTACCCACAGCCAGCTGTATGTGGCCCATATGTGGTATATCTGCATCTGTTGCATGTGATACACAGACATATATATGGGCAACATAGTACAATATGTCAAGCATACACACACATAGACATGGGGAAGAGAGAGACAGACAGTGATAGAGAGAGAGAGAGACACACAGGGAGACACACATAGTGTGAGTCATACACAGGGATACCCTGAATGGAATAGCATGATGCCCTTCTGCAGACAGTTTCATACCAGTTGTAACCAGTCTTACATGCTAGCATGAAGGTGAGATCCATTGTGTGATAGTACTGAGGTGGGGGTTGTAATATCACATCACCTGCCTTTGTGTGTGTGTGTGTGTGTCTGTAGGTTTAAGTATTAAGAGGCCGTTCCCACCCAGTACACTTCCCATTGCCCTACTTTACAAGATCTGCTGGTGTCATTCACCTTAGAAATACATTTGGACTAGTCTCAGTCCTATAAGCTGTACAGAGCATGCAATAACTGTGTGACACTATAATACAAATAACTAGGTAGGGGTTCTAATCTCAGTCCTGGCATATGTAAGTGTGCGTGTGTTTCTGTGTGTGTGTGTAGGAATAAGAGTTTTAGGCGTTTCCTACCCAGTACACTTCCCATTGGCCTACTTTACAAGATTTGCTGATGTCATTCACCTTAGGACTAGCCTCAGTTCTATAAGCTCTGTGGTGCATGTGATAACTGTGTAACACTATAATGTGTGCATGTGCATTTGTAGGATACAGTATTTTGAGGCCTTTCTCTCCCAGTACACTTCCACATTGCCATGCTTTACAAGGGCTGGTGATGTTATACACCTTAGAAGTACCTTGGGATGCCCTCCAACCCTATAAGCTCTGTGGTGCATGCAATAACTGCATAACACTATAGTACCAACAACTAGGTAGGTAGGGGTCTAAACTCAATACTGGCAACTGTGATCATATTTGTTTGAGAACAGTATTTTGTGTGTGTGTGTGTTTGGCTGAGGCCATATCCTCTGGGGTGTGTGGGTTTTATTGTTTTGAGGTGTGTTCCACCCAGCACACTATTACCCACTGCCCTCTTAACAAGGGCTGCTGATATCACCCACCATAGAAGTACCTATATACACTTCTCAGCCCTATAAGCCCTGTGGCACTTGCAATAACCGTGTAATACTACAGTACAATTAATTAGATGGGCAGGGCTTCTAATCTTAGTTCTGGCACATGTGTGTGTGTGTGTAAGTGTTTGTAAGTGTGTATATTTGTAGGATACAGTATTTCAAGGCCTTACCCTCTCAGTACACTGCCCATTGCCATACGTTACAAGGGCTGGTGATATTACTCACCTTAGAAGAATCTTGGGACACTTTTCAACCCTATAAGCTCTGTGGCATACCAATAACTAGATAGGCAGGGGCTCTGAACTCAATACTGGCAACTGTGATATTGTGTATATGTATCTGGGAAGCATATTCCCTGTGGCTGTAGTGTGTGTTGGTTATACAATTTTAAGGGCTGTTGACTCCCTTACCATGGCATTACTTTGCAGAACCAGTTAATGGCATATGCTGTACATGTAACATGTTAAACTGTACAGGCCATACCAGCCATCTGTACATATGTATATGGAATATCGAGATGTTTGCAACCAATATATTGTCTGTGACCCTTAACAATGGCCATTTATGAGACACATTGCCAAACTGTCACAGTCACTGTAGTGACAGACATGGCAGCAGCAGACCTCGTACCTGTCTGAAACATAATGCTGATAGACAATCTGTTACTCTATCACTGTATCACATCACCTTGCAGTAGTCTACAGGCAGACATCAGGTGAATGCTGATGCAAACAGCAAACATTGGGCACACCCATCACATATTGCTGTGACACACATGGGAAATGGATAGTGGAACAGGTCATGCAATTGAATGCACCTTCCAAAGGGTATGTGTTGTTACATGACAATAGCTGTCATTAACCTACAATGTCAGTCTGTCATGGTTTTACCAAATGTTGGCAAGAAAAACACATTCTCATGACTGATGTGAAGAAATCATGTGTCAGAGAGCAGGACAATCCGCACACATATGCAGAGGTCAGAGGTATGGTCACCATCTGTATCCATACCTCCCAAGCTGCTGAATCAAGGACAAAGCCATATATAATGGGGTGACTAAAGACACATGATAGGGACACCTGTCAAATATTGCTCCTACAAACATATAATGGTGATAGCATAACAGGGTTTGCATTAACATAGATGGTATGAATGGTATGAAGTGTGCAACTCATAATGTCTACTAGTATGCTATGACTGCAGCCTGCAATGGTTTGGCAACAGTTTGCAAGACATACACAGGTGTATGAGAAAATGGACTATTGATATGTGGCATGCATCAGGACAGTCTGTGTAAACTGTACATTTGAGAGGTATGTCTGAACTTCCCTGCAGGTTGCAGTCCATGTTTGGCAAGGTGTAACTTGTGATGACAACTGAAACAGTTAAAAGAGGTCTCAGAACTGTGCGACAAGAAACATGTCATACGGTTCTGTACTGCTTGCATAGAGAAGTGATTGCACATCAGAAGCACCTTGATGTCATGAGAAATACTGTAAGCGAAGGTAATGTCACACAAAGAAGACGTCATACTAGGATACCAGAGGACATCCTGTGTGTTGCACTTGCTGTGGGCATGGTATGTGCTGCCTACTATCATAGTACTACAACTCATATTCCACACTCCACAATTGATAATGTCACACACACATTGTGTGTAACCCATGTGTGTGCAATATGTAAACATAGAAGGTCCTGTGACTACTGTGTACCCACAAGATAGGTGAATTTGTTGTGGTTAAGGTCATGGCTAGGCTTGTGAGGGACCTAGTCCCAGTACTCCAGCAACCTCCTCTGTATGTATGAGCCTGTGGTACTACAGAACACTGAGGTGACATGTATGAAGGCTAGCTGTCTGTGACAAGGGGTATGTATGCAAGGTCACACTGTCTGCCAACAGTGTCCTTCATACACTGTTGCATCCATACACACCTGGTGAACATGTACATATACAGCTGTACCTTGGCTATGACACGGTCAATGTGTTTCCACTCTGCCATACTCCCCATTGGTAATGTCTGCAGGGCCACAGCCTGCAGACACACAGACACCTGGAACACAAACAGAATACAGCATGTCAGACTACATTCAGTCAGTGGTAATAACTCCAATAATGCACCATGGCTAATAAGGTACATAAACTTTAAGGCGTACCCATAACAAATGCAAGCAGACAGCACTTTACACAGCATTACATAGCTACACTGTACTATAGTCACCCTGTGCATCAGACCCATATTAGCATGTCCCTGAATTGATGGTATGGATGTAAGGATGTGGCACAGGTATCATATGCACAGGGTGTGGTGTGGGTTTGGCAGTAGCCTAGGCTGGGCTATATGGTTAACAGCATGTGTGTGTTTGGAGGGGTGTCTATAAATGGGCTCTACAGAGGTGTTGTGTGTGTCTGGAGGTGACCTGCCTGTCATAGAGATGTGTGCGTGTGTGTGTGTGTGTGTGTGTGTGTGTGTGTGTGTGTGTGTGTGTGTGTGTTTGTATGCACACAGTCACACCATGTGGTTTCCCTACACAGGGGTATGTTGGACAGCTGTGGACTGTACATGGCAGGGTATACAGTTCACCGTCTCTGACCATGGACATGAGAACTGGTCCAGTCAGGGGTTTCACTGGCACCATCAGGCTCAAGGTCAGATGCAGTACTACCATACCTCTCAACCTGGAAACATCAATAATCTGGACAAAGGCCCATGAAAAATAGGTACAAATGTGTACTTTGATTAACATACAATTTGCATATATAATTATGTAACCCCACTTGCTCCAGTGGAATTGTGAGATAGCAACTTTTAAACACAAACTGGAGAGCAGACAACCAAAATATGATCATGAAAGTCATATAGCACTTTATAATGACAAACCTAGATGGTATTTTAAAATCTGAACTGTACAACAATTTTACAACTTTACAAACTGGATATCAATCTACACACTTGCAATGTAATTACAAACATATTTTTTCATTTGTGTTTCACAGAAAGTGGCAAAATAGCAAGACTAAATGATTTGGAGAAAAAATTATGGGACTCAGAATCCAAAAGAGAGAGACCACATTGTGATAATAAATATTCAGTAAACAACTAATTTAGTTTAACTCTATTCCTTGAGGATGGTATTTTATTGTACTCATTTTTATCAATTAAGGTGGGGGATAGCTTGAACAGCACTGATAGCTTAACAGCACTGACTAGTTAAGTGACATGCACAGAGGCAACAGGTTTGTTAACAGAAACTGAAATAATCAAACCCAGGATTACAGATGAATCCCATTACCACATCACAACCTTAGCCCTCAGAGTTAAAAGCTAAAACTGAAAAAAATATATGTATATGTCTCTTCAAAAGATTCCTTACAAGACTGTTTAAAACTGGCTACAGACAGTTTTATGATGTTGTGTTATAGATTAATAGCCTAATTAGTGCTGTTTCTATGAACATAAGACTTTAAAAGTTATGTATTTAGTTTTAAGATTCTGAAGGATGCTATTCTCACATTGGTCTGCTCATTGTTCCTTGCTTCTAAATCATTTAAATATAAAGCAAAAACACACATAGTTAACATAAGGTCTGAACTTTCTTTGGGAAAAATCCATTCTGAAGCACTTTAAGGACATCTGCTCCATTTGGCTTGCTCTCATGTTCTTAGGTCATTGCTTTTTTCACATTCATCTGAACCACCATCTACAAACCCTGTCCTTGATGAGTGGATGGGAAACCACAAATTTGTTCCAGGGGTTCCACCTTTGTCCCTCATTGACAGGGGCAACAGGTGCTGACTGAGGGGTCTTTTTTGGGGATAAACTCTTGGCTAGGCTTGTAAGAACCCCATGGCCATTAGCCTATTAACCTCCTATGATTGTCTACAATTTATTAATAGCAGTAACCACTTCACAACATCAGCAAATTTGCTGACTTATATGTTGTACTTTGAATTGGAAAGCCAGACATAAATATTGTAAATAAATATGGCTCAAGCACCAATCTTTGATGCACTCCCACTGCCATACTTTTAACACTTTCAAAAAAAAAAATAAAATTGCTATTTCATTCTGCATATAGTTATGTTTTACATTTCTGTTCTCCCTTCGTATGAATGGACACAAAGTGCTTTGTTTTATTCATCTGCATGTAGCCCCATTCACTGTTAGAAGCAGAGCAAGACAAAATATAAAAGGATGCTAAAACAGACACAAGAAATGCAGGTCATCAATATAGTATATCAGTAACAGTTCTGCAATTCAGCATCAAAGGTTTTTTCTCACAAATGAATACGCTGCCTACAGTTTATATAACTAGGTTCTTGGTTCTATTTTGTAAATAGCTGTAACTGAAAAAAAATCTCCTGTACTTGATTTCATCAAATTCAGGGTCAAGGGCTGGAGTGTACAGCAATAAGTAACAGGCACAAGCAGAGATGAAAAAAAAGTCACTGTGACTTAAGTTATTCTGTATATTCTACTACACAAATACAATATCTTACAATTAACAATTATAAGGCATGTGCTGGCAGATATCTCAATAATTAAAAACTAGAACTCAACACAATAATATAAACTACTTGTATGTTGGAATCGACAATATTGTGCTGAAGCAGTGGTTTCAACCGTTTTGTAGTCTTACATAAATTAAACTCCCTTACATTAATAAATTACGACATATGTATAAACAAGCATCTTGATGATTAAAACAGAACTTACTGTAACTACTTTCTTGAAGGGTTCAGCAAGGAACCCCCCCCCCGATATCCTTCGGATGCTTAACAAATTTTGTCATTAGCAAATAAAGCTGCAAAAAAACTTTAGGGTTTTGAAAACAAGCAGTATACCAAAGGATACAACTGAAGAATGATTTACGAAATACATACAACAGCACTGGAATATATTTCTCATACTGCAAAAATTATTTAAAAACAACAGACCCAGTCTACATGTTGGCTACTACTCTGCATGCCTGAACAGAAACGTTGTCGGCTACAAGCTTTTTGTTTATTGGTGGTCATTCCAAAAGCATTTCACCATTCACAGACACACACACAAAAAGTACATAAACACCTCTTAGTTTATTTTCATTATTACTAGCCCTTCCTTTCCTTACTCATTATTATTAGCTCTTCCTTTCCTTACTCATTATTATTAGCCCTTCCTTTCATTACTTATTATTACTAGCCCTTCCTTTCCTTACTCATTATTACTAGCCCTTCCTTTCCTTACTCATTATTACTAGCCCTTCCTTTCCTTACTCATTATTATTAGCTCTTCCTTTCCTTACTCATTATTATTAGCCCTTCCTTTCCTTACTCATTATTACTAGCCCTTCCTTTCCTTACTCATTATTATTAGCTCTTCCTTTCCTTACTCATTATTACTAGCCCTTCCTTACTCAGTCATTTGACTTTTACTGTTAATCAACAGTATGACAAAAAAAATGTCAATTTATCTAGCAAAGACTACACAACTATTGCACAATCAATACCATTACCAAAATTCAGATGTATCATTCTGTTAATATGCAGTTGTTCATTTTCACAGTGATACACAACGGGCAGTAAAGCCACACAGCCGTAAGAAAAATCCACGAGACACATCACATCAGTGAGCTCTGGCAAACACAAGACTGCTTCAAAAAGGAAATTCTCAGGAATAAATTAAACCACTGAATAGCCACTTCTTCATAGGTTCATAGGTGTTTACTAGGCTAACGACCACAAGGGCCTTTCTAAACCTAGCCATACATCCCAAATCTCTGACAAGTTCTGATTCCCTTGATAAGTGTAAGCATGGGCCTAGGAGATGAACCATTTACAGGTTTCCTGTGTCCATTAGAGACATAGGTGCCAAACCAGGGATGTATTTCCGGTTTTCCATCCAATTGTCCAAGTTGCACTTGAATTGGGTTAGGGAGGAACTCTGCTTCACATGAATGGGGAGCCTGTTTCATTGATGGGGTATCACTATCAAGAGTTTTTCTCTCAAAGATTGCTTTTGTCTGGGTCTTAACTTCAGAAGATGAAGACCTCCAAATTTGTTTCATCTTCATGGAAGTATTTTGTTATAAGAGCTACTAGATAAGGCAGAGCTCAAGCAGGTCTTTTTTCAGTAAACTGACAGTTCCCTTTGATGTAGCATTCTAACCTGGGACATACACCAAAGCAGATGATGCTGCAGCTCAACTCTGCTTTCAATATGCTTTGATAATGTCCAATGTACAGAGTTCCAAATTAGGCATCTAGGAACAGAGCTATGTCACACACATAGTACCCTAGTCCACATGAAAAGACAATTTTAAATTAATACAATATTACTGCAAACAAACCAAAACATTTAAAAACTCAACAATGAATTCAGCAAACTTATAAACTCAAAAGTAGTACATGATTTCTTAGCAGTTTATTTCACACTTGAGAAAAAAAAAATCAAAACTGACCTTATTGCAATGGCGCCCAATTCTCATGAGGAAGTTGTCTGGTTTTATGTCTCTGTGGATACAATTTTTGTGTGTACATCTTCAATTCTGCTGATCATTTGGTCAGCTAACATTGCACCAAAGACTCCCTCATCCAGGCAGTCACATCATGATAAGCATTCTGTAAACTCAAACATCCTAGGGCACCCATTACCGAACTGGAATAGAAAATGAACTCTTTCCAAACAGAATCAGTATGTGATTCATAAAGGAAATCTTACTACTGTAACCATGGTTTCCTCTTCAACAGGCACTCAGGGTCTTATGCAGAACTAGAAAGCAGGCAAATGTATGGGATAACCCAAACTAACTCTGCATTGGCACATACCTCTAGTATTCTTTTTACCAGTAAGAGAAATAACTTACTGTTTACATCTCTTCTGACCTCCAAATTGTAATGCGGTCTATAAGCCTATACCACAGGTATAATTAACAATTAATATCTTGATGTACATAAGCAAGGACTTAAGGAGAGAGCAAGAAATGTCATACCCCAATAGACATGAACTTACTTGAAAAGCTAGCAAGCTTAATCACAAATGGAGTGTGATCAACAAAACTGACATTGACGTGATAAAATGGCAGACTGACCTGGCTACATGAAAGAAACAAACGATAACAGATTTCTAATTGATGTTCATTCAAGAAATAAAAACATACTACTAGAAAGGAGATAGTAAAATGACAGAAAGTGAAATCAAGAGCAGAAAAGTCTTCACTTCAGATGATCCGTGAATGAATTAATAAAAAAAACGTTCCAAAGATTGTTTATTCTCTTATGGCAGTTCAACTGACAGGTGATCTGTAGGGTGGGGATAGATTACACACACCGACAGGAGATTAGACAGACTAGACAGCACTTTCTCCCATCATTCAGACTTACTGGACAAGATGATCCATCTCATACACATCTACAGATTCCCTGTTTGTTTCAGCATGCAATCATAATCCAAACACAGATGAAAAAATCTCATATAAACTCAAGGTCATGCATGACAGAGTTGCACATCCCGGGGATGCGCATAATTCAACGTTTACTAGTTCATTGCATATCAGATCTCCTGGACACTCAACTCCACAAACCACCCTACTGCTTAGTGCTGGCTCAGTGTGGCCTGTTGTGATCTACCCCTAAGTCTACAAACTATGTAGAAGGTAGAAGGCTTGTGCTGCCTTCATCAAAACATTTTTTTTTCACAAGCGCACCAGTTCGTTTAACAACAAAAAATTACCTTCTGCAACAGAAATACAGCCCCCACGCAAATGCTAAAATCAAAAGCATGCATATGTACTTGTGTTTGCTGAGTGCTGACACATTAAGGCTTTAAGCATGGTACAGAATGGAACATTGTCACTTGAAGTCAATACATGGGAATTACTGGCTTCTTACTCACAATAATAAATTAATAAACAAATAAAGGAACCCTCTGGGAAATACCTCAATTTGGGCCTGACCCATTAACAACTGCTGAAGCAGACTGAAGCACAACTTTGCAGTTCTATTTAAAAAGAGGTTTTGCCATTTCATTCTGTAACTCGGACAGTGAAAAAAGGCTGACAAATCTGGAGAAGAGCTTAGAAAGCTATGCAACATGACAGCAGCTAATCTGGTGAGCAAACTCACATTTAATTGCTCTCTCCATGGTGGATATATTATACGACTTCCGATTTGTGGTGGGCCAGTTCAACTAATCTACTGCTATGTACAAATGTAAACAAACAGTATCTCCAAGCAGGGAGAGCCCTATTCCGACTGGCTAGCAGTCTCCCTCATGAAGCTGACATCATCATGCATACCCTGCGAGTGATGACATCAGCGACAACTTCTTAAAAAAAAAGAATTGAAAAAAAAACGGGAATTACAAGGGCCACTCAGGAATTTGTGGCACCCCATTATTTGTACCTCAAAACCAGTAAATACTGAGGAATTTGGGATGGTTGAGAGGTATGAGTACTACTCCCAAATGGTGACTGCTGTCTGCTGGATCCGTGTCCCTGACGGAACTGGCCAGGACCATGTGCCCATGACCTGCTCCATTGTGGTGTGGACAGCAACCCCCTTCAGTAGTGCTGGTGGTACTGCCACTATGGCAGTGTGAATGTGCATGACCCCATAGACCCTCAGCTGATCTTGTTGCTGACTTACGTCCATGTGGCTAATGCCCATCTCCCTCCACATGCTCCAGCACAGACATTCCACAATCGAGGATTGCCAAAGTCTCACCCCACCATCTATCTATGAGCTCATTATGGTGATGTGTGGCCTCAGCAAGGGCATGTAGGTCATCATGGATGCCAGGAAGTGTTGGATTCAAGACCCTGAGTATCTGTTTGGTGTTGCATTCTGTACATGCCTGTGCCTCCATGATGGTCCAAAACATGTGTCTGGTGACACCTGCTGTGGCACTTGCAACAGGGGCTTGACAGGCAGCAGTCCTCCTTCGAACACCCCTGCCCATACGACTGTGTGGATCCTCGCCTGCTCTCTGATTATGGCTAGTGTCTACACTCACACTTGCCATAGTCACCACGCTAGCCTGTTCCATGCCACCACCAACCAACTGTCCATTATCTGTGGCTGCTGGGGATGGGGTATGTGTGGGCATTGTGACTGTGTGCAGGGATATTATGGTTGACAGTGGGATGCCAACCGATGGCACAGATTCAGCCCCTGATAACCACACCTGTGCCTCACTATGATCACCATCATTGTCAGAGTCTGGAGAGACACTGACATCAGGTTCTAAGTGGGAGGAACCACGACCCCCATGTCCACCTGTGAGGTGAAGACAACATATGTAACTTTATATCTGCACTATAAGGTTTGCTGGTACACACACACATGCATGCACACACATGCACTCACACACACACACACACACACACACACACACACACACACACACACACACACACACACACACACACACACACACACACACACACACACACACACACACACACACACGCACACACACGCACACACACACACACACACACACACACACACACACACACACACACACACACACACACACACACACACACACACATACAGGTGAGGTGGCACAAAGGCATTACACAGACCTCACAATATCTGAATGGTGACATGCATGACACACAGTCAGACCACAACATGATCACTCTGGACAGGTCCTCAACATCATGCAGTGCAGCCATTTGCACTTAATGTTACTACTAATCTACACTTCTGGGATACATGAGTAGTGTTAGTAGGTGATGGGCCTCCACCTAGGTACATGAGTAGTGTTAGTAGGTGATGGGCCTTCACCTAGCACATACTGCACCCATGTACACATTATTGCTGTTCACCTGTATAGCACAGTGGCAACTCCTACAGTACATACCTCTCAACTGTACAGATTTTTGCAGAATGTCTAGATGTCTGGCTCATATTTCTGGTCTGTTCCTCATAAATCCTATGTTTGTCTAAGGATAATACTGGGATGATCTGAGATTTGACATCACTAATTAATGACATACATTTGTGTTTCACACTTCAGAACCTGTAGTAAATGTATGTTAAAACAAATTCTGTTACTTTAGCAACTTTCTAAGCTTACAGTATAAGAATTATATTTAAAATATGCCCCTATTTTTTGGGCCTTTGTCCCCCCATTTTGTCAGTCTTTTTCCAAATTTCTTGAACTCACAGGTTGTGAGGTATGCTACAGAAATGTTGCATCTCCTGTGAATAGGCTCCTGTGATGACCACTGTGATGTAATGTAGTTAACCCCACCACAAGTAAACATGCACATATCACAATATGGCTAAGAGTAACAGTTGTGTGCATGGTAATATGCATACCCTGAACATGCCTGGGGTATTGGTGAGCCACAATAGGACAATTACATACTCACTGGCTTCAGGCTGCTGTTCCACATACAGACCAGAGGGACCTATGTAGTTGTGAGAGAGAGGTATTGTCAGCAGACTCACATGTGGCATTGGTACAAGATGAATGCTGATTTTCTGCACATGTGCAGTACAGGCTCTGATACTACACAATTTGCTGTCCTTCACTATAGATGTGCACTTCTGTGCATTACAAAATCCCACCCATAACTGTGTTTTGACCTGACGTATGTGTCTAGATACTCTATGGATGCCAATATGACTGGTACAGTAGTCAATTGATGTCCACTGGGGTCTTACCTGGACGCTTCTCGCCTGTTGTCTGGGTGCCACCCACCTCCACAATGTGGGTGTGTTGACTTGGCTGTTGGTGTGTGGTGGCTGCTCCAAGATTAGCAAGGAGCTCCTCAGTAGGTGTAAATGGGGCCTGCATAGCAGGACCCCCACCTGTGGCTGTATGGTCCATGGCCACGGCAGCAGCCCTTTTCTGGGCATGAAGGATGAGGTCAGTCACATAATGCCTGACCTGCTCATATGTACGTGCATGCTGGCCCACATAATTTACCCTATTGATGAGGTCATCCCACAAGGATGGTCTGCTCCTGCAGATGCTGTTGGCTACAGCCAGACATTACACCATAGTGCTGTATGATTGTCTTAATGATTACTGTTGTCTCAGCTTCAGTGTAGGGTGGTTGTCTAGCACGCTGCATTCCACCAGGAAGACATAAACAGGGAAACACATCACAGAACACCATACATTGATCAACATTATTTACAGAACCTGCACATCAACAATGACTAGCACTAGCCATCACTTATGACTACATCATACCCCTGTGATCTATCAGCACAGTATGAGCTTGCATTGCACTCCTGGTCCTGATGTGTCATGTGCCCCCAATGTGGGCCAGTAAATTGCATAATTCTCCATTCATCATTCACTTTTGTGTAGAGGAATGACAGTGGCCATCTTCCATGCAGACGGGATGTCACTGGTGCTCAGGCTTTGTTTAACTACAGTGTGTAATGGAGCTGAGAGCACATGCCTGTGTTCATGTATGACACAGACAGGGATGTTATCAGGTCCCATGGAGACTTAATGTTGTTGCCCTTGAGTAGGCATTATGGACCTGCTCCCTGATGATGAGGGGAGGGATGCAGGTGCTGTGCATATCCACCTATACGAATGGGGGTCAGGGGGGGTTACATTTTCACTTGACCTGTCTGCAGCAGGTTGGCTATAGCTATGGCATGTGTGTACATGGTGTGATTGACCACCATTCAGGGTGGGTTGGGTTGTTGTGTCTGAGACTGAAGACATATGTGAAGATGGCCTTGTGATTGCCCTTGGTGGATGTGTCCAATTTGTACTCATAGTTAGCCTTACAGTGATTCACCTGTGACCTTATATGCTTGTTCAGACAAAGGTGGACTTGCTTCCAAGTTGGTGCCTGCTCCTACTTGGCCCTGTACAGCCAATATCGTGATCTATTATGTGGTTTGTGTATTGCTGCTGTCCACCAAAGGGGATTACTCTACCTTGGTGGAGGCGGGTTCTACATGTCAGGTATTGCTGAGTCCATACAGCTATGTAGGTGCTTGATAGTTGTTGCTGAGGCACCTACCAAGAGGAGAAAATGCTGAGAGAAGAAAGGAGCCACTTTTGAGATTTTAAGTATTTTCTTCTGATTTATTTCTTAGAAAAATTGCATTGCCGCCTACTTTTTGGCATTTTCTTGATTGCAAAAGTTGATATATGTGTTAGAAACAGTATTTAGAACATACCTAGAGCATGTTTATTGCATTTTTGTGTTGCACTTAATTTAAAATATTTTTTTCTTAAAATTGCATTTTACCTGCCTCTGACCTAACACACGTGTTGGGGTCATTTATTGCACTGTTCTGACTAGTTTGCTACTTGCGTGTCTCTGCTAACCTTAAACAAAAACAAAAAAAAAACAAAAAAATCTTGCTATTTTCCCACTTTCTATAATTAAAAAGAAAAGTTCAGTTACAGAGTTGCTGTTCTGAACTGTTTGTAAGTTTCTTGGAGGCCAGTGCTTACTTGGCTAAAGTGAAGTCTCTGTGTTCACCAGTGACAGTGGTTAACACTGAGCAGCCTGCCTGTCCCTGTAGGAGTGGTTACTGCCTAGAAACTGTAGTTTTATTGGCCATTTTGGGTCAATTCCAAACTCCTTGATCTCTCTCTCTCTCTTAAAACCCTGCAACAGTCTTTTTGCGTGGTCTTGCACACAGAGCAGTGTCGGTCAGCGCCGGTTAGCTGGGGTATACTATTCCTGGCTCCACAAAGTCTGCACTGCAAATTTTCCCTTAGAACTAGGCAAGCCTCAACTCAAGTGCTTCAGATCAACTGCTCTTATTTCCGCACTTGCATAACCCAAATCAGCACTTGTCCAAATCTCCTAGACAGCACTATTGTCTTCCAAATCTCCTAGACAGCACTATTATAATACAGCATAAGACCATCGATTGTCCGCAAGACAAGTGCAATTTACTTTTCCAAGCATGTCCAGAGGTCAACTTCAGGTCTACTCTCCAGTTCATCTGGTGGAATTGGGCATCCTGAGGCAATGTCACAACTGCCTCATGTATACAGACAACCCTCTCCTCTTACCTCTAGACACAAACACTTGTGAGAGATGCAAATACACAGCCAGACTGGAGGCTAAGCGCTCTCAACCCATGACTGTAACAGACAGTCAAGAGGAGAAGAGACACACTAGCATCACACCACCAGTCACACATGGATCTACAAAACAAGCACCGGCAAAACATACACATAAATACACAAAAACATATTCAGAGGCACTAGGTACCAATCTGAAAAAGAAACAGGGCCCTTCAAAGCAGACAAGCAAGCAACCTGCACCTCCAAACACAAGCCAGAAAACACTTAATTCACCACAGCAGTGTGCCTCATGACAGCCCCTAAAGTAAAACACCATACCCAACACGCTAGTAATAGGAGACTATAGTAAGGCACACAGATGTTCCACTCACTAGGATGAACAAGGAGAAGGTTACGGTCAGCTGCCTGTCGGGTGCTAGGATCCGCCACATAACACAGGCACTTAGGTCACTCCAGAACAAGTACAAGTATGACGCTGTCATTGTACATGTTGGTGTGAATGATCTAAGACGTACCTCCCTGGACTACATGAAAAGAGACATTGAGGAGCTCTCTGATTATGTAGCCCAAGCTGGTATGACCCCGACCTTGAGTAGCATACTACCTTTACAATACAAAGACAAAATGATCAATTTCAACAACTGGTTAAGCTTCTGGTGTATTCTAAGGGGATCCAGTGTGTGTCTGCCTGGGATGACATGATAATCAAGCCTCGCTGTTTCACAAGAGATGGTTTTCACCTGTCACCCCTAGGCTTTTGAATACTGGCCAAGGCTCTTGCCGCCCCCATAGTCCCTTTTTTAGGCAAGGCTCAAAGGACAAACCAACCACCGTAACCAGCACAGGTAAACAAAAACTAAGGGTAATGCTACTCAAAGCCAGAAGTCTCAACCTCAAAATGCATGCACTCAAAGTACTCCTCAGTATGGAGAAAATCGATGTTTGTGCAGTGACGAAAACCTGGTTCAAGGATCCAGAGAGCACCCCAGCACTACCAGGTTACAATTCATATCATACCTTCCGGCCTCAGTTACCGGATCGCAGTACAAAGGGCGGAGGTGTATCCATATTCATCAAGGATACCCACATCTCCAGGTTAGTGGCACAGCATGATGGCCCAGAGATCATCCAAGCACAACTATCAGCAGGCAAAACCACATTTCAAGTCATAGCCTGTTATAGATCACCCACCATGTCCCAAGATGCTCACTCAGCATTCCTTGAGGCATTGGAAAATATAAAGGTCCTGCCCAGCACCATAATTTTGGGTGATTTCAACTACCCTGGTATAGACTGGGCGAACTACCAAAGTTCTAACTCCTATGCCCAGCAGTTCATAGAATTTATAAATTCAAATGCCCTTGAACAACTGATATGTTCTCCCACTAGAGGGGACAACATATTGGATTTAGTCATCACAAATATGGGCGCCAATTGTAACACACCCGTTATCACTCCCTCTCTGGTCAGATCAGACCACAAACTGATAACCCTGGACATCCTCACCCCTCCTCCTCCCCCAGTCAAAGAAACCATTGTAAAAAAACTTTCCAAAGCAAACTTCAAACTACTTGCATCAGAAGTGGAAAGCTTCACTATTCCCTTGCAGAAGGATAATGATATCCAGGATGCAGAATCCTACACCAATGCACTTTATATACATCTTCAGGATTGCATGGACCGTGCTATTCCAAATAAAACCGAGACTCCTTCCTCAAGCAAGAAGAAACCAGTCTGGTGGAACCCAGCCATAAGCAAACTATACAATAAAAGGAGGAGACTTATACAAAAAAGGCCAAATCTCAAGTAGAAAAATCATCCCTGATCAGCATTAGTAAGAAATTGAGGGCCCTCATCAAGTCAACTAAAGCCAATTTTGAAAAGAAAGTTGCCAAGGATGCCAAGGATAACCATAAGGCCTTCTATGGTTATGTCAAAAACCTAAATGGCAACACTCAGGTCTGTTCTGAGCTAGTGCAATATGGAACAAAATACACTGACCCCACTGACATTGTCAACATCTTGGCTGACAGGTTCAGTGCAAATCCCCCCCCCACCACCACCACCTGCAGAGCCTATTACTATTCCAGGGAATTGTGTAACTCCAATTATTACTGATATGTTGGTTAATAAGGCTCTATCTAAAGCTAATAACACCGCCTCCATGGGACCAGATGGTGTCCCGGGCTGTGTCATACACGAGCTCCAAAATGAATTAACCCCGCATCTGAATACCCTTTTCAGTCTCAGCCTCTCGACAGAATATGTGCCCATAGAATGGCGCACAGCAATGATGGTTCCGCTGTGCAAGGGTGGGCCCACAACTGATCCTGGGAACTACTGACCAATAAGCCTGACCAGTCTGATCTGTAAGGCAATGGAGCGAATCATTATGGAACTCATAAATGGAGAGATTGGGAACCTCCAAACACTTGACCCCACACAGTTCGGCTTCTTCAAGGGCAGATCATGCCTCCTGAATCTGGTGGACTTCTTTGAGACAGTTACTCAGGCTATAGATAAGGGAAAGGAGGTACACACGACTTACCTTGACCTTGCTAAAGCATTTGACACCATTCCCCATTCGGGTATTATTGATAAACTCACCAACCTGGGCATAAACCCTTACATCACAAGATGGATCGCAAACTGGCTCTCAGACAGATCCCACAAAGTAGGAGTAGCGGGATCTATGCCTGAATCCAGACCAGTAACAAGCGGTGTGCCTCAGGGCTCTGTCTTGGGGCCCCTCCTGTTTGGCATATACTTCTCAGAAGTACAGGCAAGCACTGAAGGGCTGTGGCTGACAAAGTTTGAGGACGACTGCAAACTGGGTGCTGCAATAGAGTCTCCGGCCAACATGGATATCCTCCAGAAGGGCCTTAATGAGACTGATGGATGGTGTCAAAGCCATGGTCTCAAGCTAAATGCTAAAAAATGCGTAGTAATCCCCTTTGGAAAAAACAGAGCACCTGTGAACTACCACATAGGAGGTAACACTCTGAAATCTGAAGAAGTAATAAGGGATCTAGGGACCCAAGTAGATAGCCAGCTTTCCTTTGATAACCATGTTGCCAAGGTGGTTAGAAAATCCTTCTATGTGACCCATCTGATCATGAAAGGGGTCGCATCAAGATCTAAGGATGTAGTGGCGCCCCTCTACTCTTCCCTCATCAGATCCATTATTGAGTACAATGCACCAATTGGAATGTACCTGGCCAGGCATCTCCAGCAGCTGGAGAGACCACAGAGGTACCTCACTAAGAGGATTACTGGCCTCAAACAGTTGCCCTATGTAGCACGATTGAAAGAACTAAGGCTTTTCTCTGTTGCATACCGCCTTCTCAGAGGCAATCTCTGTCTAACATGCAGAGCCATGTCCAACCCAGAACTGTTGAACATGCTCCATCTTAGCAAAACCAAATCTACTCGAGCTACACCTCAGCACAACAATGAATAGAACATGCTGGAGGGATAGATTTCCTTTGCAAAGACTTCCCTTGCTATGGAACAAGGTCCCGATCTACGTAAGACAGAGCCCCTCACTATCACTCTTCAAGAGGAACCTTGACGAGTGGATGGGTAAAAGGAAGTTCACACCAGCGATCATACCAACAGCTCTACTAGATAGGGGCCAAGGGTGCTAGCTGCTAGATCAAGGGTCTAAGGAACTAACCAAAGGGGTGGTGAATACCGCACAATGTGGCTGGGCTAATATATGCCTTTAGGCAGACAGCCCAGTACCCACCTATGAACCTATGAACCTATATAGATGTTTTTAGTAGGCATGAACATGAGGTCATAACACAGTTGAACACTTCTCCAATTTCAACCTAATAATTATGCTTATTCTTGTACCCATTTCTGTGTCAAGGCAATGCAACAACCAGTAGCTGTAGACATTTATGTCTGTTGGATGCACTGAAACTAAGATTACACATGTGTGCAGCATGTACAGCTTATTTACCTGACATTTTGCAACTTGTGACTGTTGTTTTGAGGCTTCCAGCTGCACCTACTCATACATACATGTGCACAGGTAATTCCTGATATACATTTCTGTTCTGTGTCAGTATGGCACACTGTATTTACACTCTTGCTGCTCAGTCATAACTCTCAACTTGTTAGAGCAGGACATCTGGGTGACGACACACATAAATGGGGAGCAATGGCCCAAATTAGTGGCACTTTATTATTGCTGTAACACACTTAAGTCAGTTGATAGCACAATAGGCGTTGCATTCACAGAAATACCCTGGAGGATGTCTGACATTCATATGTATGCTATTTGTTTTGATGTCAGTCTTCACAGATTTGCCAATGATTTGCCAGACATAACACAACTCTATGAGTAAATGACTACAAATATGAGGCACATGTGCGATAAGTGTGCAGAACCGTGGACAGTTGAATGGTATTAGCCCAGTATATCACATGCAGTTCAACACACACTTCTGTGACAGTAGTTTACTATGCACATACCCTATATAAGTCTCTTAGATTTGTAAGACAAGCATGTGTGTCATAGTGGTATTCACAAGTGCCATATGGATATTTACAACATCCCACTAGCTAGCCTGGCAATGTCACAATCAGTATTGTTCAACAGACACTCCATTAGTAGTCATATATGAGCTGACCTTTCCTGGGGTGATTCAAGGGCCAGAGCTCTGATCTGTCCACTGAAGACAGACCCAGATGTGATGGCCATAGGTGCCGATCAGCAATATATCAGTACCGCAAGTCTTGTTGAGACATATTGTTTAACTTCCTAGTTCAAATTATTGCATACCCCCTTCTGCATTCCATTACATGCTTACTTGTTTGACATACCTGCTTTTTTCTAAGTATTCTTGAAGTTTTTCTCTCTGTCTAACCATGTAGAGGAATAGACCTGTTTTGCATAGGCACCAGCTTGCCTTTTGTAGGTAATGCTCATGAGTAGGTGATGTCCTGTGTGCCAGTTGGTGTACCCCACTTGCTAATTGCATGCAGAACAGCTGTGTTGTTATTCCAATAGCCAATGGCATGGCAACACACTCCTATAATTGAGTACTTCATGTGGGCATTGCCCCTTTTCCTTGCCTGTGAGGGGAACATCATGGAGGTGTGTGAGCTACAGCATCACAGAGGGTAGGTGAAAATACCTCTTACAACAAGACATGTGGAGACAGCCCAACAAAATGGGGTAGGAGGTTCCAGACTTAGGGACAGGATGTAAATATTGCCGTTATACAGTTGGAATAATGCTAGTTTAACAGAGTTTGTATGGACATGCATTTTCTGCGTGATTTTAAGTCTGACAGTGTTATGTAGATACCATAGCTCTCAACTGTAGGGCTAACTGTAGAATGGCCAGAGGTTTGCCTCTTATGTTTGGTCAGTTCCACAGACAGTTTTTGTCCTTGGCAAATCAGTAGGATACTCTGGGGATTGCAGTCAGTAATTGCTAACATCCATGTCTGTTTCTGACTTCATATCCCTTAGAAAAGATATGTTACAACAAACCCTGTAACACCAGCAACTTTCTCAGTTTATAACAACAATATTTTAAATATGCCCCTGTTTTTTTGGCTTTTGTCCCCCAATTATGTCAGGCTTTGTCCAGATGTCATGCACTAAGAGGTTGATATGTATGATATATCATTAGTTAGTGCCTTCATTCCTGATATCATCCCAGTGATGTAGCAGAATCCCAGACATGTTATGAGGAAGAGGCCGTATATATGAGGCCAAAGCCTGGACATTCTGTGAAAATCTGTACAGTTGAGAGGTCTGTGTATGTCTGTCCATTGTTAACAGACTGTCAGGATTGTGTAGCAGTGTAGTGTGTAAATGTTAGATGGGCTATGTATGGAGGGGGATAGATGTGACTGGCATGGGTCTTCTTCTATCTGATGTGCATGCTGCTCCAGTTTCTGGTGGTCTATTGGCTGTAAATGTTTGTAGCGGCAGAATGAGACATGTCCTGTACCACCTCAGGAGGCCTACTGCAGTAGTGTGTGAGTGGCAAACAGGATATTTTTGTTCACACAGTCATTATACTCTAGTGTTCAGTTGGCTTACCAGTACGTTGCTGTGACTGTGGTGCAATTGGTTGTGGGTATGCACTTTCACACTGGTGTCTATTTTTCACTGCTGTTACATCCCTGTAATGTCTGATATATTTGCAAATGCATGTGTAATTCCCCAGAGCTTATTTGGGGTAGTGTTGTGTCGGTCTGACTGCAATTTGGACGTTGTTTGTTGACATGCTTGGCAGCTCAGTGTAGTTTCTCTAATGTTATGTTATGTTCAGATATTCATAGAATGTCCAGTTGTTTGGCTCATATCTTTGGTCTGGTCCCCATAACTGTTGTTTATTTCTGACAAATCAGTGGGATGATGTGAGGATTTCAATCACTAAATAATGAGAAGCAATCAAGTCTCAGACTTGAGAATTATTTATTTATTTATTGTATTTGTTTATCCAGGGAAAGTCCACTGGGCCTAAAAGAGGCCATTTTCAGTGGAGGGCCGGGGAGAAGAGCTCCAACAAGAACATAGATACAAAAAAATATAAGCATTAATTGGTGCATAAGTAGAAATAGTGTTTCATTGCATTAAGGGGTTCTGAGCATACCTGTCAACTGCCCAGATTTTCACAGAATGTCCAGATTGTTGGCTCATATTTTTTGGTCTGTTCCACATAAAATTTGTAATCTGGTAAATCACTGTGATGATCTGAGGATTTATGTCAGTAAATAATGCCATACATTTCAGTTTTAGACCTCATATCCTTCAAAAAATATTTGCTGAAACAAACCCTGTTACTCTAGCAACTTTCTAAGTTTATAAGAGCAATATTTAAAATATGCCCCTATATTTGGCCCATTGTCTCCCCATTTCGACAGCCTTTGTCCAGATTTCTTGCACTAAGAGGTTGAGAGGTATGGTTCTGAGGTATGACTGCACTGCATGTTATATATATATATATATATATATATATATATATATATATATATATATATATATATATATGAGGCAAGGTGGTTCATACAGCCTTCCTTGATCTGGCCAATGACTTTGATACCACTCCCCACTCAGGAATCATAGAAAAACTCACTAAGCTAGGCATCAACCCCTATATCACTAGTTAGGTTGCAAACTGGTTCACAGGTAGAACCCACAGTGTGAAAGTAACTGACTCCAAGTCAGACTGCTGACCAGTCATGAGAGGAGTCCCACAGGGTTTGGTCCTGAGTCCTCCCCTGTTTGGTATCTACTTTTCTGAAGTCCAGGCCAACACAAAGGGATTCTAGCTGACAAAGTTCACAGACAATTGCAAGTTGAAAGCTATTATTAACTCCCCAAGTGATGTTGACATCCTACAGAAAGGCCTCACTGAGACCAACGACTGGTGTCAGAACCATGGCCTTAAGCTCAATACCAAAAAATGTGTTGTCATTCCCTTTGGGAAAAACCCAGTTCCCATGAATTACCACATTGATGGTAGTCCACAACGCAGAAGGCTTTGTAAGAGATCTAGGAACACAGGTTGACAGCAACCTCTCTTTTGACCACCACATTGTCACTGTGGTCAGTAAGTCCTTCTATGTAGCACATATTATTACTGAGGGTTTGCATCCAGGAAGAAAGAGGTCATTGTCTCCATCTACTCTTCCCTCATTAGGCCAATCATTGAGTACAATGCCCCATTTGGCATGTACCTCACTAAACACCTGCAACAACTGGAGATGCCGCAAAAGTACAGTACAAAGAAGATCCTAGGCCATAAACATGTGTCCTATACGGACAGACTAAAAAAACTCCAACTATTCCCTGTCTCATATCACCTACTTAGAGGGGATCTCTGCTTGACTTACAAAGCCATGTCTGACCCAGCTCTGTTAGAAATGCTACATCTAAAGAAATCCCAATCCCTCCCTAACACATGCTCCAGAGGCCACAACCTCATTACCACAATCAACAGAACATGCTGGAGGGACAGGTCCATACCTGTCAACTGTACAGTTTTTCGCAGAATGTCCAGATTTTTGCCTTATATATTTGGTCCATTTTTCATAAAATTGTGGATTTCTGACAAGTTAGTGGCAAATCATTAAAGACCAAATTTAGAAAATAATGACAGACATTTGAGTTTTAGACTTCATACCCTTCAGAAAATTCATGCTAATGCAAAACCTGTTCTATCAACTTTATAAGTTTGTAAGAGCAATATTTCAAAATTGTCCCTATTTGTACCACTTTATTATAGCTTTTTCCAAATTTCTTACTCTAACAAGTTGAGAGGTATGGGCATGTTCATAACCTGAGACTGCCCATGCATTGGAATAGACTTACCATACATGTCAAGCAGAGCACCTCATTGGCCCTCTTTAAGAGAAATCTTGATGAGTGGATGGGAATAGAAAATTCACCCCAGGGATCACTCCAGAGGTTTTAATCGACAGAGGCACTGGGAACTAAGGTCAGGTGGCATGATGCCAGGATAATCCTATGTGCTAAGCTTGTAAAGGCTCCAGGGCCATTAGCCTAGTACACACCTATGAACGTAGGAACATTCCATGCCTGTGCATCTTGGATCCACTGGGCCAAGTGTACCTTCTTCCTCCCCTTTAGGTCAACATAATGATGCTGTACCTGTTCAACAGTTTGGGGGATGCCAGTAGCACTGGTGAGATCACATGTGTGATGATTCCAGGCTTCCACTTTGTATTGTGAGCTCTGGTACTGGCCCTGCAGCAGTCTCTCATCATGGTGTTTTGCAAGGATTCCCCCCATGACCCTGGACTTCTGAATGCCCCAGCACTGCACCCAAAAGTGTGCTCCTTCACCAGACCCTAACATTGTACCTGCACAGATCAACTGCAACAGGTTATTGCTGTATTCCTGACTGTGCGGTTTAAATAATGCCATATTCCCACCCTTTGCTGTCACTGGACAATTTTGAAAATGCTAAGCTCAGCTAAGCAGTGTGTAAATCTGCTAAGCTGAGCTGAACAGTGCTTGAAGGGGTAAATGCTGAGCACTGCTTAACAGTTCACAAATCCACTTACCTGAGCTAACTGCTACTTAGCATTCACATTTAAGCAATGCTTAAACCAGCTAAGGATAGCTGAGCACTGCTTAGCATTGCTCAGATTTCATTTTAAAAAATATCAGGATTGTAAATTAATTCAGCATTACTAACATATTAAGTGTGTATGATTTACTTTACATGACATCCCCCTATGTGCTTTCATTACATTACCTTGGGGTGTGGCTAAACTGTATGGGACACTTGTGTATACATGGGTAATTTCACATGTTATATGCACTCACACTTCCATTTTGGACCTGCTATACTACCCTGGGTGACAAATATCACTTACTACATAATTTAACATAAAAAATTACTTTTAACAATGCTTTCCCATGTATGAATAGTGTCTGTCATGGTACTTAAACCGTGAACTCCTGCATACAAAACTGGGACTCTAACTACTACACTATCTCATCATTAAGGATTTTAGCTATACATTTTTATTTAGCTCCTATGAGATGTTTAAGCAATGCTGAGCAGTGGACCCTAACACGCAAACCCGATTAGCTATGCTTCAACATACCTTAGAATGGAAAAAAGTGGAAATTAATAAAACCACTTCATTTACATGTATCAGTACTCCTTATCAGTCACAGTAAGGGCAATTGTAAGAGGATACATAAGGACAGATTTTAAATATTGCTCTTACAAACTTAGAAAGTTGATATAATAATAGGTTTTGCATTAGCATGACTTTTCCAACAGATATGCAGTCTTAAACACAAATGTTTGCCATTATTTAATGTCTCCAATCCTCTGCTATTTGCCAGGTAGGGACAGATATTTGGGGAAACACACCAAAATATGATGCAGCATACCTCTCAACTGTATAGATTTTTGATGAATGTCTAGATTTTTGCCTCATACTTTTGGTTCATTTCTCATATGATTGTGACTTTCTAGCAAATCATTGGCAAATTACTCTCAGGGTTTAAGTCAGGAAATAATGACAAGATATTTCAGTTTCAGACTTCATACCCTTCAGGAAATCCGTGCTATTGCAAAACCTGTTATTCAATCCACTTTCCGAGTTTATATCAGCAATATTTAAAAAGTGTCCCCATTTTTGGGCCTTTGTCCCCCCATTATTTATGGCTTTGTCCGGATTTCTTGCTCTAAGAGGTTGAGAGGTATGTGAGGCAGACATCTGGACATTCTGCAGAAACCTGTACAGTTAAGGGGTATGGCCGTATGTCACTTTCACAATGCAGGGGGTGTGTGACAGCACCACTCACACACCCCCTGCATTGCTTCCTATCCAGACTTCCTGCTTTCAGTGTTTGCAGACACTGATAGTCCTTGTAAAGTGCTGTACGGCACTTTGACAATGCAGGGAGTATGTGACAGTACCTGTCACATACCCCCTGCATTTATTTAATGATCTCCTGTTTATTTCAGTGTTTGTGGACACTGTTTTACTATTATATTTGCTTTCGGTGTCCATGGACACTGCAATGCATTTAAAAAGTGCCATGCAGCACTTTCTGAGTGCAGGGAGCATGTTAGATGTGCGTGTACTACTTAAAAATGCCTCCTGCACTCAGTAGTGTTTGTGTCTGCTTAGCCTTAATAGTAGCGCACCTTCATGAATATGCAAGGTGTGCTGCTGTTAAAGCTATGCGGAAACAAACACAGTTCACTCTGTGCAGGAATAGCACTATTCCTGCACGGAGTTTATTGAATCCTAGAGTATATATAACATTTTTACAGTTTTTTTTACACAACACAGCCTTTATAGAACATCCAGTTCCTAATTTCCATATTATTTTTCCACAAAATAATCTTTCTGTTTGCAATTTTATAGGAATATTACATCCTCTATAAGAATAATATCTACATCACATTTAGCACACCATTCCAGTGTCCTTATC
This sequence comes from Protopterus annectens, assembly GCF_019279795.1. Classification (NCBI taxonomy): domain Eukaryota; kingdom Metazoa; phylum Chordata; order Ceratodontiformes; family Protopteridae; genus Protopterus; species Protopterus annectens. The sequence goes on from NC_056737.1 coordinate 1,338,412,308, forward strand.
CTTCTCACAATATTACTAATACTATTCCCATTTACTGAAAGCACTCTAAAATTATTACTTTTCTTGTTTTAAGTTTAAAAGAAGTATTTTCTTATTTTTTATTCTTTTTCCAATTGAATAATTTTCTCAGCATATGTCCAACTATTTCTTGATCGGATTTTTTACAAGTATCATTACCTGAAACAAATCAAAAAAAATTCCTTACTTTTTTAATCTTTGGTGATGTATTTCTAAATTGTCTTTTCATCACATTTACCCTACCACCAATCAGTTTCCTTTTCCTAACATCCTTCACACTCCCTTAATAAACACCTGACTTATAACTTTCAATTTCTTCTTCATTTTCAACACTCACAGTACAATTACCTTCATCCTCCTGAAATAAAACATTTTTATGTAAGTCAGCCTTTATTACTTCATTCTCTTTTTTATTAACACCTCTTTCTCATATGTCCTCATTACTTTCAGACATTGCAATATTTTATCCATCATCCTGCTCAACATTATATTGCTTATTTGTTTTACAAGTAAGCCAAAAATGCCCTTCATGTTTACATATTATACATTATTTTCTGCACGTATGCATCATATGACCCTTTCACCTGCATTGATTGCATCTTATATTGTATGCTCTTTAATAAGATGATAGAAATTTACACACACATACAGACACACACATGCACACACAAAAAAAAAAAAAAAAAAAAAAAACATTTTTGGCTGTCCCATAGATCTAAGTGTTCCTCTATTGCCATCTATATATACAACACTTGGTAAATGTTTTATGAGATTTTATTCATATTTTACAATAACAGCCACTTCCTACCCCTATTCTAAATACCCCTGTCATCTTTAACTTTCATAATATCAGAAACTGAATAACAGATAAATGAGAAATACTTTTTGATACCTTTTAACTCAATTTCACCACTGCAAAACTAAACAAACATTTGTTTTAATCAAGTCTCTTGCGTGAAAAATATAAATTTATTTCATGAGTAACAGTCCTTCTTTTTTACACAATTAAACAAATATCTTTCCATTAAGTCTTCAGTCTCAAATGTTATGCCTTAAAATGTCTCTTTTCCAAAATCAGTCAAGGATCTAATGTCTTGTATTTCAAAGCCCAAAGGTAACACTAAATTGTCCCACGCAAAATGTCATTTTCCTTATCTGAATAACAAACCTTTTTTTTTCTTTTTAATAAAGTTTATAATACATTTTGTTTTTTTCCAGCTGCATCAGCATACAAGTTTCCAGCTTGTGTCCCACCTGTAACCTTATGTCCATCCAGCTCATGGCTCATTTCTTTTCTGCCCAACTCACTGTCCATTCCAAAAACTTTTTCCATCATGGTCAACCATAGAATCTTGGACTGTTCTCCAGGATCACCTTTGTTCAACAAGCCAACTAGTTTTTCATCAGACAAGCCTCTAGAAGCAATTTCAGTTGCAACAACTTCTTCAAAATCTCTTGCGATTTAAAGACAGGTTAACACTAACTATACTATCCATTCACTTTTAAACAGTTTTCTGTGCCACTGACAGAACCTGACTGCTATCCCAACAGAACAGTTCTCTTCTCTTTCTGTTGTTGCACAGCTTCTCCTAGCTTCCTCTGCACCAGGAACAGAAATAGAAAGTTCACCAGCAAAAATGATTCTCCTCACAATAAAAAGAGTATGGGAAGCTACATGATACCATGGAAAAATTTTCCCAAGTAACGTAAATACCATCTCAGGTCTCCCTTGAAAAGAGGCCACTAGCCTACTGGGACTGTCATGGTCAACAATGGATGTATGGATGTATGTATGAATGGATAGACAGACATACAGATAGATAAATAGATTAAAAACAAAAACAAATCCATTCAGGGGTTGGTGGAATGGTTAGGTGTTTACCTCAAAAACACTGGGTAGGGTTTGATTCTCAACTTTGAAAGGGATATTGGCTAGGCTTAAAATGGCTCATAAAGGCAGCATCTGTAGCACTTACCAATCTGGGAGGGGGTTGACATAATGGTTGAGGTCTTTACCTAATAGACACAAGGTACAGGGTTTGATTCGGACCTCAGCCTATTGGCTAGGCTTAAAATGGCCCTTCAAGACAGTTAGCCTAGTATTCACCTATTCACATATAATAAGAATAAGGAGCAATTCTCAGGTACATTGAAATGGAATATAACACATCAAAGTTATATACTTCAAAATTACTGACTTAAAGGATCAATCGTTACCAGCTTTTAAATTATATTTATTCACCAAATATATGGTAGGATGATTTAAATAATGTAAGTCACCTAGCTACAGTACTGCATCTAAGATTTCTGCCAGATAAAAGTTGTACAGTGCAAAGAAGAGGGAAATCATGGTAAGAGTTTTAACATCACTCACTGCTTTAAATTATTTTAATTCATTCATTTTCATGACATTGATCTCGCAGCTGTATGAGGAGCCTGTGTCAGGTGTTTTAGAGACAAAGGATCCCCACTTGGTTCACCCATCATCTCCCACAGCTAAGCATGATGGGAATGGTTAAGTCAGCTTCCTGTGAAGACTCTAATCTTGTATCCAAAATATGTGATTTTGGTGTCATTCTTGATAACTGACTGACATTTATGGACTAGGTGTCAGCTGTGAGTAAATGACTATGCTTCTGTCTAAGGAATATCATCAAAAAGAAACACTTGATGCCTCCTGAGGACCTTTTTAGCTCGCAGGCACATTATAGTATATTGTCACCTTGACTATTGTAATGCCCTATACCTTAGAATTTCTGATGTTGAAATAAAGACACCACTTATTGTGCAAAGTTCTGTAGATGCATTACTCTACTGGTATTACATTGTTAGCATATCACACCCTTGCCTTGGGAATTGCTCTGACTTCCTGTCTAGTTTTAGATTTTATTTGAAATTGTGGTATTTGTTTATCTATCCATATATAGCCAGGATTACTCTTAACTGAAGGGGTAAAGGTACACTTCTGTCCACCTTTGGTTTTATGCTCTGACAACTGGAGCTGTTTGTAGTTCCTAAGGTGTTGGTTGAAACATCATTTTTATAGTCATTTCCACATCAGACCTCAGGCTTTGGGAATCTGTCACCATGCTTACTGTTTGACAACTTTACTAAATCAAAGCTGAAGGTAGAATCAGAGATAGTAAAATAAGTGCACAGACAAAGCCTTTGAGAAGGCCCAAAAGTCATGGAATGGGTTATACTTGTATTTATTTGAAGCATGTTGCATAGCACCAGTTTTAATGGGTTATTTTTAGAAATAATTTTGAAATGAGACTTGAATAGAACAAGAGAGAAGACCAAGAAGTCAACCGAGCTAAGAAGGACATAATCATTATTGTAAAGTATGAAGTAAGGATGTTTAATCTGGAAAAGTACATCACATATAAAATTAAGTCAAGGATAGGGCCTACCTCATAGACCTTTAGGACACATCAGATAGTACAGAGCCTGCAATAAACAGGTGGGAAAAATTTCTTCTTCAGCAGTTCTGATTGAGATATAGTCTTTGAACCAAGCCAGGGGATCTTTACTAAACCAATAGCTTCAAGCTGTTTTAACTTATTCCCTCCAGTGGAGCTCTGAAAGTGTGTACCATAACTTCCAGTGGGCAGACATGAAGCTTTTTGATAGAATCAAATCATATCTTCACATTTCAAATAAATGTATGTATCTGTAGAACCATAGGGATTAGTAAAGAACTGTTAAGATGCAAAGTCTTCAGCACAAACAATTTTTACAGCAGTAGTACTCTTTAGTTTCTAGGTCTTAAACTGGATTTTATAAATCATGATAATCATAGCTACTAAGTTTTGCAATATTTTGTAAACAATTTACAATATCTCAGCAACCACTCATGTTACACAGACAATGCTTGCAGCATTTTGTTCATCCAGCTGAGAGTTTTCATATGAGACAAAACAGTTCTGTCTGTGTAACTTGAGATATTTAGAAACACTTGACATTTGTGACAGTATAAACATTATAGCTACACTAGACAGAGGCCAGACATCTATACAGTTGTATTTGCCATCCTGTAAGCATTTAGATTAAATATTTTAACATTTTCTATGTAACATGGTTTTGAAATTATTAATGTAAGTATGAGCAAGCAATATCTGATGCCTAGAGGAGTCAGGAGGATGTAACTGCAGAAACATCTACAGGCATCACCCAGCTGTAATGAATTAAGAGGCTGTGATCTTCCTAATAAAGGTTATTTGGAAGTAAAAAAAGGCAACTCTAGTTTAATAATTCATTGACTGGTATTAATTAGTATGATGTAAGGAGCAAATACTGTAACCAAAAGGGAAGCAAGCAATTTTGGACTTGAGACAGAAAGCCATATTTACAAACCCTGGGGTTTATGCATATGTTTTTATTTATTTTGTCAAGGGTTTGAATTTTTGAGACTTGAAGCTCAGAGTGTTACTATGGTGTTGAACTTGGGGAGATGGAGTATTACAGCGTGTTTCCAAGCAGCTGGTAAAACTGCTGATGTAACAAGAAGGCAACAAATCTGAAGCTAGTTTAATGAAAGTAGGGTGAAACTGATCTGGGGAGGAGCAGGCTTTAGTGGAGGAGGGTATGCAGAAAATATTTTGTTTTGAAGTTATTTCTTTTTCAGAAGTAAAAAAAGAAAAGGAGAGAGAGAGAGAGAGAAGAGCAGGTGAAGAAATAACCCTGGGGTGGCTGCTGACTGACAAGAAGTAATAAGAATTGGAGAAAAAAAATAATGGAAAAACAGAAGAAAAGGAAGTTGATTTGTTTGTCGTTATGAAATATGCACCAAGTAGATTAGTGAAGTCAGTGGAGAAAAGTTATATTTGTTTAGGATTTTGTCTGGTGTTACTCCATTTCCCCAAAAATATTTCAATAAGGTTCCAGAATTGTTTAGTACTCTGACAACTGAATGTTGCTTTTTGCTGAAAGTAAGAATACTTAGCTAGTCTGATGGCAGTTTTGCATTCATTTGAGAGGGAATGGGTGATGTTAGAGATGTTGCTTTCTACTCATGCCAGTGCTTATCATTTTGTTTAAGTTTTGTATTAATGGTAAGACTGAGTCTTGCTCATTTCTTACTTTGGATCCTAGAGCTGGGAAGGGAAAAGAGTGTTTTGAAGTTTGAGTCTTTTATCAAGGAAATGAAGACCAAACGTATCAGTCATCATGGAAAGGGGAACTAGTAAATAAGAGCAAGAGTCTAGATAAGGAGTGTTTATTTAGAAGAAGGAAAACAGCAACCAGAAAAGAGATGATGTGGGGTTTGAGACAGGAACATTATAAAGTAACTGGGCTGTCATAACTAACAGAATTTGGAAGAAAGTACACTCAGTGATAACAGTCTTGGGAATTTGTAAAACTCCAATCTAGTATAAAATGATTATCATTAGAGACAATGTGAACAAGAAAAGTAATGGACAATTTGTGTCAAATCAAGCTCAGAAAGAGCTTATGAGATTTGTATTGTAGAAGTAGACAGGAACTTCATATTAGAGTCACTAAGGATAATGAAGCCACCAAAAGAGCTTTGTAGACAAATGAATGTTAAGTAATCCAATTAAGTGATGGAATAAAGTGAACGAGACTGATAGAGAATGATATGGAGAGTTTACTGCATTGCCCACGGGGACACTTGCCTAGTAAGTCATTTATGGCTTTCATTCAGCCAAAGAGGTATGAGCCATGAGAAAACAGGATTGCATGGTATTTTTATTAGAAGAACAGTCACACCCAAGATTTACAGAAACATCTGTCACTGTGACACAGTGTATAATATATAATGGTGCAGCAAATGACTCTGAGATAGAGCTTAAGCAAGGCTTCTGATGTTGACAAGAATTAGGGGTTGCTTTGGTTACTCTAGGACTTGAACAGATTAGTTTTATAATTGACATCTTCAGGATTTAAGACAGAAATGCTGAGCAAGTTTTTATGAGAAAGTAGGTCAAGATGTGGGAAGATGAGCAGACTTGGGTTCAATTCATTATCACTAGCAAAATATAAGTATTTGGTAATTTAGATGGTAAGTTAGCACATAAAAATGTTTTACTGTGGTTATATATATATATATATATATATATATATGTATATGTGTGTGTGTGTGTGTATTACACATGTATGTCCACCATACTGCGGTGGTGGTGCTGCGGTAGCATTGTCGCCTCACAGTAAGATGTCCTGTTCGATTCTCAGCTAAAGTGTCTTCTGTGTGGAGACATGTGTGAACGGGCGTACCTTCGTTTTAAGGTTGTGCGTCAGAGCTGGCAACTCGGCACGTAAAAATCTACTGCCAATCATTAGCGGACCGGAGTTCCGCTGTGGCGACCCCTAACTGGGAAAAGCTGAAAGACACAACAACACGTGTGTCCACCAATGTGTATAAATGTGTGTGTGTGAGCATGTTCTGAGGGTGTGTGTGTTTATGTGTGTGTGTGTGTGTGTGTGTGTGTGTGTGTGTTTGTATGTGTGTGTGTCTACTGATGCTGACACTGCAGTACATGATTTGGGGGCTGCTGAACTTCTGGGGTGGCATTCTTCACATGAGATGTTAACTAAAAGTATCTTCGTACTGACTTCATGATAGCTTAGAAGAATGTTTTAAAGACCCTATCACAACTATTGAAGAGCTGGGAGATTGTCCTAATGTCCTGGCTAAATTTCCCCAAGTCTATATAAATCTTATCTGGATATCCTCCAAAGTAAACCACTAGCTAATAAAACTAACCTGTTCAACAAAAATGACAAATGAATGAACTAATTTTGGGAATAACCGAGGTAGTCACAAATCACCAGGATTTAACAGGAAATACCAAGTTTAAGTTAACGATAAGCAAGAGAAATATCAGGTATTGATACAGAGGAAAGGCAGAAAAATGATAGCGAGAAGATGCAGGGACAGAAGGAAGGCAAGATTATTGGTGGCATAATGTCTTGAGTTAAGGGCTATGGAAGGGATTGATTAAGAATATTTTGTGAAAGTAACGGGCAGCTACATGAAAAGGGTGGATGGGGTTTGCAGGGATATGGAGTATGTGGAACGCTATGGTTGTATGAAGCTAAGGAGATACCTCCTGGTCGAGATGATGGATGAAGGAGCAGAAGAGATGGGCTCTACCAGCAGCATACAGATGAAAATGAGAAGATAAACAAGAGGAAAAATGCAAACAGATGGAAACAGGAGGGATAATATCAAACACATACGCTCACCAAAAGAGCTTTGTAGACAGCTTAATGTTAAAGAAAGCAAATAAGAAAAACTCCTAGGAAGGTAGATTGGACTATAACACATATTTTCCTTGCTAACAAAGAAAGAAAATAATTAGTGCTGGCACTGAAAGACTTTAAGTTTTGCTTTGTCATTAGTAAACAAAAACAAACAAAGGAACAAACAAACAAACAAGCAAGCAGACATCCCTTACTCAAATATGTACCTTCACAGTTGCACAACTATGAAGATGACAGACACCTCTTCCAGAGTGAATGTGAACCACTACTGGCACACAAACGTCCAGAGGTGGAGGCACAACATAACAGTAGGCATTAACAAAGAACAAATTCTGTTTAACGCAAGTTTACCTTGTACTTTCTATGATCCAAAATCTCACCAGCAGTGATTTTCTATAGCCTTACATAATATGTGATTCAGAGATTTGTGTTTGTTATGAAATGTGTCTTTGATCAGTTGTGTCAGTATTTTTTTTACAGGGCCAGCCTTATGTAAAATGAAAAGACACCCCTCCCCATTGCCCAACACTTCCTGACCTCCGCACACGGTCAAGATTACTTTTTTCCCTCCCTTTTTTCACAGTTTGTCTTACTCTTCATTTTTTTCCTGCAGTCATTCTTTTAACATGTTCTGTCTAAACAAGTCTGTACTCACATAACTGTGGAGATAACAGCTTCATTATGTGATATTTTTTTCTAGTTGCTCTGATCTGCATTTTAATTTTTTTTTACAACAACCTTTTTTATCCAGTGACTGCATGAATAAAAACCATGATCAATGAAACAAAGAAATTAATTTTACTCTTCAACTTTGATTTTCCTGCTTCCTTTCAGTGCATCTTAACCAACCAGGAAGCTGGGGGTCTTGGGACCACTAGACTCCCTAAAGCCATAAGATTTCTAGATGCTTTGAGATGAGTTTCAGAATTTTTTAACCTTTTCATCCAATGATGGCCTGAATGAAAACCATAATTAAGGAAAGAAATTCAGTCATTCTCTACGGCTTTTGCTTTTTCCTGCATCCTTTCAATACACCCTAACTAACCAAGACTATGCTATAATAGTCAAATTAAGCTGGGAATCTGGGGGCTGATAGGCACCTAGAAGTCATGGGGTTAAAGATTTTCTGAAGTGCATTTTAAAGCTTTTTATGAATGTTTTGATTCAATGATGGCCTGAACAAGAGATTCAGTGATTATTTACATTAGGACACATTGTCTTAGTTTGCACAGGTGTGAGTGGTGCTGACTTGATGTGACATCCCAGTAGGTCCGTTAGTTATGTGCGTTTGCTGGTGGGACGATATATCAGTCTAATTCTTTCTACATTAAGGTATCCTAAAGTTACCAATCACTGATATGACTACCCATATCAACCATGGGGGCTACTGCACCCTCTGCTGTACATAATTTTAAATGACTTGCAGTTCTACTGTGGGTGGTGGAAAGTCCTCAGTGTAGATTATGCTGTTTGCCTTAATCATCTCTTATCTCCTAAAACATTACAAAAAAATAAAAATAACAATTATCTGAATAAACTGCCCTTTAAGTGCGCAGCAATCATCCTGAATCCTTGCAGCTTTCTCTCGGCCCATGCCACACAGGGGGTAGAGATTGCTACTGCACATCCTAGTGTATCCTAAAGTAAGCAATTTCCTGAAATGTCATCATATTTTTTTATTTCATGGAAAACATAAATTGTATCTAACTTTTAATGCTCAAAGCTGACCAAACACCAGTTCACAAAATGTGAAAACAAGTGATTGTCTGTGAAACGCACCTGCCCCCAACCACCCACCTCAAAATAGATATCCACTTTCTGTGTATCCCCCTCTGATGTTAAATTGTGATTAAAATCGAAGGTCAAATGTCTATGGTCATATTCAAGCTGCTGCTGTTATATTTATATACAGCATGCCTCCTTACCCTCTATCCCCAAAAGAGAGCCACCTTCTGTGCACCCTTCTGTTGTCAGACTGAGACAAACTCGAAAAAACAAATACAACATAACATATTTGCTGTCAGACAAATATAAACAGCATGTTTATTTACTTTCCACAAAAGATGGTCACGTGTATGCATCAGATGTTTTATTGTGAGAAAAATAAAAAAAAAAGGATTGCAATAACATTTTTGACTTGCTAATTATGGGTGTATATCATTTAATTGAAACTCACATTGTCGAACTCCTGTTCCTCGAACATCTTTTAATCAAACGCAGAAATCAGCAAATGGACTTTTAATCAAACTGTTTTCCAGGGCAAACAAATGGTAGACCACCCTAGAGACTGCAGAATAAATCAAAAAACTTAATACCTATTCAGGTGGGGAGCTTTGCCCTCCACACCCTCCCCCTAACTAAATATACTAACTCCAATATCACTCTACAATGGGGAAAAGGTCATGTTCCACATGGCAGCCAACCATTGGTTTGCCCTGGGAAAAACTTTGATTAAAAGTCTGTTCACTGATTTGAGACTTCGATTAAAAGGTGTGAGTTTTGATTAAATGATATAGACCCATTAATGCTAGAGTACAGTGCTCCTATGCAAGTTATAGTGATTCTCCATGCACCCTTCTGATGTTTGTGAGGAATGTTAAAAAATGACAACACTATTCCCAGCGCAACCCAAGAGAGGAATGTTAAAGAAAAAATGACATCACCCTCCCTGCCCCCCACACAAGTACAGTGACCATCTTTGTACACTTATGAGGCAAGGCTAGTTTCTGACTATGTGTAATTCAAGGCAGAGGTGATTACTAAGCCCACATCAAAATCTACTTACACAGCCTTGGTGTGTGGGGACCGTCAGCCTCCTGAAGTTCCAAAGTACTGGGTATTCTGTGATGCATTTATCTCTTTTGACAGATGACTATTAAACTGAGTAGGAGACAATAGGGTCAGTTAATTTCAGTGTTCGATATTATAAAATTCAAGCTCAGAGCCTTACTGCGCCTTCTATAAACTTGCAAACATCAAAGTTTGAATCAAACACTGTATCACCCAACATATTATCCAAACCCTGTTTAAAGAGAGTAATAGTCTTTAGCTTTCTAAGTCTAAGTGGCAGAGAATTCCACCAACAATCAGCCCTAAAATGTAAAGAATTTTGCTTTATCTTAGTTTTACAGCTCCCCATTTCCACTGTTCTTTCTGATTCCTAAATAGTGATTCAATCTATGAATCCCCACAAAGGTTCCATAACTCTCTGAAAATATACATTTGTGTGTAAATATCTCCTTAAAAATCTGTATTTAATAGAAAAGAGAGAAAATACTTTCAATTTGTTCCGATAATTTATATCCCTCAAACCTTTTATTTGCCAAGTAAAAAACTTCTGTATCCTTTCCAGTCTTTCAATCTGTAATACAGAGCAACCATATTGTGTCACAGGTCTGATAATTACCTTATCAATTGTAATAATACATCCCTATTTCTGCTCACAGTGGTTATAAATAAGTTTCTTCTTCCAAGATAACATCTTCTAATTTTGTAGGAATCAAAACGTAAATTAATGTCAAACTTTATTCCTATATCCTTAATAGTGTTTACCTCCTTAATGAGAAAATTATTCATAGCATATAGAGAACATGGATTATTCCTCTCTTAATGTATAACATGTGTCTTTTAAATTAAACTCCATATTATTAGTGGTAGCCCATACAATGACTCCTTCAAATATCTTTGTAATCTACTCTGGTCTTCCAAATCTGTAATTACCTAACCTATTTTGGCATTATCAACTTATTTACATAACCATGACTGAATGAAGAGATAATGAGGTCTGAATGGAGAGATGATAAAATCAGCAAGCAAAGGAGACTAGCATTAATTCATCCTCAAGTCTTGGTGAGTACCTTCATGAGGAGGACCCTATTTTGACAAAATCTCACCAAGATGACACTGATAATACTATATTTTGGTTTACTATTGAAAATGCGAACGGCACTTGGGAGACAGTCGGATAGTCGAACGTATAAGGTCGTAAACAAGGATGTCGAAGACAAAATAATCAATCTAGGAGCGGTTTTAACATGGGTCGAGGTAGGTGTTCAGTATTATTCCCTACTACAAACATCTTCCCTACCTCGACCCATGTTAAAACCATTCCTAGATTGATTATTTTGTCTTCGACATTCTTGTTTACGACCTTATACGTTCGACTATCCGACTGTCGCCCAAGTGCCGTTCGCATTTTCAATAGTAAACCCTATATTTTATATTGTATATATCATGGCCAGAAATAGGGCAAAAAACAAAAAAGACAGCTGGGTGCACAAGTTGCAGGATAAAAATGTGCCCAATCCTGGTAGTTGAGCTAGTGCCAGGACTGGTAAAAATGACAGTGTAGAACCCTCACGACACAAACATTTTTACAATGGGGCTAGGCCAGGCTCAGGGGGAAAATGCTACCCCTGTTGTAGAAGCAAGTGGTACTCCACGAAAAACACAAAAACTAACAGGCCAAAAAAGAGGCATGAAGATGATAGAGTGAACAGTTGAGGATAAGAAAGAAATTATGTTGTGCTACTATTATGAAAGAAATTCAGAATTTCTGAACAGAAGATATACAAGAAAATTAAGAGAGAAATTAAAGGAAAGCAAAGTACTTGCACAAGAAAAAATGTCAAAAGCTTCAAATGCAAATGTGTGTTCACTCATACAACAGATTCATGAAAAAAACATTATATTTACCAATAAGCCTTGGTCCATTTAGAAAAAGACATGACTGAGGAAGTGCAAAAATATAAAGAACAAAATCTAGAGATTTTTGAAAAGTATAAAAAGAAACAGACATAGAAAAGAAAGATCTGATATGGCGTAATATTTATGCAAAGGAGAAAGTCGGATTAATCAATATAAAAAAATCAGCTCCAAAGATATTCAAACAGAAATTCAGGCAAAGACACCCAGACATGGATCATTTTACAATACAAAATAATAAGACCACAAAGGGGGGACATAGAACAGGAGATTAGTAAAGTAGAACTTAAAAAATAGAAGTTGAAGTTATGGAATACCTGCAAAGTGAAGGATTTATTGTAGAAAGTCTAACACAGATTATGTCACAACATGATGGAACAATGAGTCCCCCAAGTACGAAGAAACAGGAGGAGTGGGAGTGAAAAAGAAATATGGACATGGGAAAGAAAAATATTTAATATGGTACAATACTTATGCCAAGGACAGTGGAAAACTACTCAATACAAAAAAGCAGCACCAAAGATATTTGAAGAGAAACACAGGCAAAGGCATCTGGATATGGAAATTTTACATAACAAAAGACAAGAAAACAAAGGGGGAAAGCAGAAAGGAGGATTAGTAATGAAGTTAAAGAAATAGAAACTGAAGTTATGGATTACCTGCCATAGCTAAACTCACTAAACTAGGTATAAATCCCTACGTCACAAGATGGGTTGCCAACTGGCTCACTGACAGAACCCACACTGTAAAAGTTACAGACTCCAAATCTGACCTCAAAGCAGTGACAAGTAGAGTACCACAGGGTTCCATCCTGGGACCTCTCCTGTTTGCAGGGGCAGCTCGTGGCATCAGACTGCCGGACTGCAGCCCCCACAGCTAAAAAGAAGAAAATGAAAAAAAAATACCTTTTCTTGTATGACAGTACTGCAGATGTTGTTTTTTTTGTTTAAATGCGAAATTCGAGTCCACGACTCGGAAGTACGCGCATGCGCACTTTAACCGCCTCGGGTTGTGGCGGTTTTCAATAGATTTTTTTATTGTTTTCATTGCAGCCCGGTAGAGTAATTAAGGCATCATTGTGATGCCCAGAAGTCTATGCGGTTCCAAACCGCATAGAATTGGAAGGGCACGGACTGCGACGTCCGCAGGCACGTCATGACGTGCTTGCTGGGCTAAATGCTGCTGATTTTTTTAATTTGGTTCTCGCTCTCTTCCCGGGCTTTATGTGCTGGGAAAAGAGCGAGAATCAATCACCTCTATAGATCAGGTATATCTCACTTAAACTTATCAATGCATGTAGTGAGGAAAGAGGTTACTGGTTTGCAGACATGATTTGAGAGTCATTGAGTGATTTGGCAATGCAAACCCATTGCCCTTACTAAAAACAGTAACTATTTAAAGCACTTTGATGTCACATGGAAGCGTAGCAGGAGATATGAGCTACAAGTCACACCAAGGCTAACAAATATGTACAATCTTTTGCTTCATTTGAAAGAAGGTACAGTGATAAATTTATTCATATCCACTTTGAATAATGATGAATTTATATTTCTGTTTATAGATTTGTATCTTTTAGCCTATTTGTGATGTTCTCAGTCCATGCATTTGCACTGTGTAAATACTGTTTGCAAGAATTTCTTCAATTCTTGCTTTATTGCTATTGACATGTACCTGTCTTCATCATTGCCATAATTCTTCCTGTATACTCCTATATGTTTGTGAGAATTATGTATATACTGTGCCATTAAGTCTGGAACTTTTCCTAATTCTCAACTGTAAATGATCTCTGCTTAGTTACACCTCTCACAAACAAATGCGCAAACATTTTCAGACTTAGTCTGAAAAAATCTTGTGTGTGACATAACAGCCTACTGAAGTTTTGGTATTCAATAAAAGGAGTGGTCTATATTTTCTGCCTTTACATATATGTATTTTTTTCTGAAATGGAGGTTAAACTTTTGCATGTGACTGTAAATATGTATAATAACCTGCAAACATGAGTAATACAGAGTAAGACATCAATTTGCATAATACAGAAGAATAAACCTGCTTGCTGTCTGGCCTTTATACAACATAAAAGAGTTGGAGTATTTTTGCATGCCAAAAGATAAACCTTGCTTGAGGTAGTGTATATGCTCTCATAAACAGCTATACTTGATAAAGAATTGTGTTACCAATACTAAAATGATGAATTTCTCTGATGAAGACAGAGTGGCATAATTGAAATGTATTACTGCCATCTCTGCTTCACAATCATCTCCATCCTATCTGTAACATAAGACCCATAGTGTTATAATCTATACACCAATGCCAATAAAATGCACATGTACAAAAATCTAAACTATACAGCCATTGGAAATAATATAAATTGCTCCTCAAAAATTAAATGAATCATGAAAAATATCTATCAGTGCAATGTAACCTCATGCTATAGCAGGAAGACAAAATACTATATAAAACAAAGAAATTTGTGAAACTGACAAATCCACTGGAAAACAACAAATGTAAACAACCAAGCAGTAAGACATCAGTGTAAGCATTATCATTTTTAATGTAATATAGGCAATTTATTCCTGAGGGGCAACAGACACTTTATTTTTCGATGAAACCATGAAATATAAAGGTGTTTGCTGGCAGCAACCTCTTCATTAGTTACAGGTTTCTTTAATGTGGAATTATTTAGATGACTTTTACTTCTTCAGAGATTGTGCATATTTACTGATAATGGACTGTAGAATTGTGCATATTTACTGATAATGGTGGACTGTAGAATTGTGCATATTTACTGATAATAGTGGACTGTAGAATTGTGCATATTTACTAATAATGGTGGACTGTGGAAGTCTGAGTAGACTTTTATGATAAATGTTCTGAACTGGGCAGTTTTGCCATTATGGGTGCATGCGTTTTGTTTCATTGCTTACTAGAAAAATGTTCAAAACAAATTTAAAACGCCCTCTAACAACTGTACTGTATTGAACAAGGAATATAATTTAGTACAATGAGGAAGGTGTATCAAAGAGCACATGTATGTTTCATATGCAAGGGGCCTATGATTTGAAAACAGCCCAAAATTAATCTTTATCTGTCACTGGCAAAATGTATTTTCTTTGAATGTGGATTTCAATGCTGTTACAATGAATGTGAGTTTCAAGGGCAGAGAAGTTTTAATGCTAAGTTTTCATTGTGAGACTGCATTGCTTTGTTTAGCAGATGACTTAGTGTTTGTGCTGTAAAATACAAAATAAAACTTTCAAATGAAGTCCAACTCATCATAGAAGTAAAGCAGTATGCACATTAGTGTTTATGGTAAATGGTTCATAGGTTCATAGGTTGGTACTAGGCTATCAGCCCTAGGGCCTATACAAGCCTAGCCATAACAATTCCCTGGCTATTTCTTCCCACACTATTTACTTCCCTGGACCCCTGTCTAGCAGGAATGGAGTGAAATAGCCAAGTAATGGTTCATTGGAATGGCTGCAGAGGCTCCATTCAACCATGATTTTGTCAGGGGGGAAGGGCAGCAAACTCAGACAGGCCCAGCTGAACTATACCTCCCAACTGTCCAGATTTTCAAAGAATGAATAGATTTTTGCTTCTTATTTTTGGTTTGTTCTTCATAAAATTTGTAGTTTTCTGGCAAATCATTTAGGAATTAAGTCACTAAATAATGATACACTGAGTTTCAGACTTCATAACCTTCAGAAATATGCATGCTAAAGTAACAACTGTTATTCTATCAACTGTCTCAATTTATACAAGAGCAATTTTTAGTACTGTTTATATGTTCCCCCAATATATTTGGCCTTGCTCAGATTTACTACATTAACAGGTTGAGAGGTGCATGCAAATACATTGCTTTATAGAATTAGGCATAGCCAACCTCTCAACTGTCCCTGATTTTGGCTCAAAATGTTTCTCTTCCCCCTAATAATCCCTCCGCAAAATAGCAATTTTGGAAGAAAACATAGCGGGTTTACAATTAAGAAATAACTGTAATAATCAAAGTTATAGATTACTTGAAATGCATGTAGATTCTTTTATTTTGTCAGCTGCTCAAGTTAGCAGTACTAATATTAAAGTGTCCCTTCTTTGACAGGTTCCCAGTTGTATTGTGTGGCTGTTTTATATTTTTGCATCACATTTTTGGTCCATTTTTCATAAAATTGTGTTTTTTGGCAAATTAGTGACAAATCATTAAAGACTGAAGTTAGAAAATAATGACAGACATTTGAGTTTCAGATTTTATACCCTTCAGAAAATTCATACTAATGCAAGACCTATTCTATTATCTTTCTAAGTTTATTAGAGCAATATTTAAAAATTGTCCTTATTTTTGGACCTTTGTCCCACTTCTGTGTATGGCTTTGTCCAGATTTCTTGCTCTGAGGATGAGAGGTATGACAAATGTGTCAGGGCCATCACAGTCAGCCTGAGACATTTCAAATTGTGACATACTTGTTGCACCCCACTCCCCCATGTAGTGACTCTGGATGTGTCCAGGCAAGGCAAGGAGTAGTTATGCAGTGTAAATGTGCAGTGTGTCCCCCCATCCAAGGTAGACACAAGTACTACAGTGGCTTTTCATCTGTCCTTGATTTTGCAGAATGGTCTGGTTTCTGTCATATTTTTATACTGTTGATTTATGCTTATTACTCTGATTTATGCTTATTACTCAGAAAGTGCCTGTTGCTCTGTGTTTAAGTAGCAATGCTTTAATGACCATAAGGTAAGCTTGTCTGAGATCGTAAGATGCAAGTAAGCTTTAATAAGCATACTGTTAAAGAATTGCCAACATTGAAAGCCTTTCAGTTGTTGCCATGCAGAGAATACTTGACTAGATGATGTATAAGCGTTGGGTATTAAAGGACAGAATTCCATTATTTTAAAAAGCTCATTGCACTTGTTGGAGACCTCCAGTCATCTCTACAGACTTTACCCGTAAACTAAACAGAATGCCAATCATGTGTGGTCTATAACCTGTACAGTAATCCTTTAAGCAATGTATCTTGAGCTTGTTTCTTGTTTGCTTTTCATTTTTTACTTTGATCATGTTTTCCCCATGAAACAAGTAGATAGTTGTCAGGCAGCAGGTCTTTTTTGGATAAGAAACATTTTTACAAGTGGGGGCATCACAGAGATTTCTACTTTCAGCATGTTACTTGGTACTTTAATAAAGCTGAATATAAATTATAATTAGAACTGCAGTGCAAAGAGAAGTGGTTTGAGTTGAGTGCTTCTTGTTTTTCTTATACTTGATTTTGACTGGCATTCCAGTAATATATTTAAAAAGTAATTTATTTTTTCATGCCTCTCAACCTTTTGTTTCCATCTAGATATTAAGTAAGCTGTCATGCAGCCAATGCATTGAAATATTTTTATTCTTCTACACTTATTTTTGTCTTGATTGGACTCTCATAATGATGGTTTGGCACCCAGGGCAGCATATTTAATTAAAGTTAGTTTTTGTGGTTTTGAGCATAGCTCCTCCCCTTTCTTGTTGGCCACACCCCTTCTCTTGACCCCACCCATTCAGCTGTCTCCTGCAGCCCCCCTTTGATTTGAAGTCACCAGCCGCCACTGCCTGTTTGGTATCTACTTCTCTGAAGTAAAGGCTAACACAGAAGGCCTCTGGCTAATGAAGTTCGCAGATGACTGCAAACTAGGAGTCATAGTCAAGTCCCCAAATGATGTGGACATCCTATAGAAGGGCCTCACTGAGACAGATGCCTGGTGTTAGAGCTATGGCCTCAAGCTCAATGCCAAAAAGTGCAGTGTCATCCCCTTTGGTAAAAACTCTGTACCCATGAACTACCACATAGGCAGCAATCTACTTAACACCAAATGTGGAATAAGAGACCTTGGGACCCAGGCAAGGGAGCCCGCAGGATTTTTTGCAGGGGGGTGCAAACCCAGAGCCCCACCCACATAGCCCCACCCCCTTTACTCACGGAGCCCCACCCCCTCCACCCATGGAGTCCCACCCCCACAAAGCCATTACAGGGTCCCATTACTTGGCTATTTCTCTCCAGTTGTCATAAACACTGTTCAAAATTCTCAGTGTGCATACTGTCTTATGCTTTACTTCTACAATGATTACAAGTATCTAGATTTAATTAGGAATCCATGATAATTTTTTTTACATACCCCATGTACATTGCAACTAACTCAAGGGAACTTTCAGCTGGCAGCCCTTTTGAATTCTGATCAAGAAGGCTTGGCTGTTCAGTTCTCTATACTGGAATAATTTTTCATTCATTGCTAATAATCATTTTATTTACTTGGGTACTAACAGTTTTACTTTTTACCTACCATAAAGACAAGATATTTGTTTTACCTCAAAATACTTCCCCTTGTTTTATTTATTTATTTGTAAGTGACTTAGAAACTACTGGGGAATAGTGTTCATTAGCTCAGTATTTTTCATGTAGGACACTAAACTGAGTCTCATGAGCCTGTTCAGATTATACAGATTTAAACAGACTAGTTTATAAAACTAGTGTTCTTTGGCTTCCAAGATTAGCTCTCAGTAACACAAATTGTTGTTTAAATAAAAGCTGGCATTCTGTGCTCTGAATGCACAACACATTATAGCTGTATTTAACTTAAACTGTGTGCATTCACTAAATTATGTATATATTTTAATTAATGCTTAATCAAGCATTTCTTCATAATCCCAACATTGACATAGTTGCAAATCATCACTTCATCTTTTTATAGATAATTCCAATAGCCCTAATATATGCACATTATTAATTATTTTTTCAAGATTAGTTTTACTGAGTGGGCAGTGGAAATTCTGGGTGTTTTCTGATTTTGTGTGGTTGACCCTTAGTTATATGAAACTGGGTCTGCATTATCACTGACGTGAACGATTTCATTATATGCTTAACTAAAAGCTTTAGACCTTTTTTCTTGACACAGCCATTACAGTATCCTTCCTGTTACTGTGATAAGCAAGAGTAGCCATGCATAAGAAGTGTACATATTTATACATATGATTATGCATGATTATTATATACAGATTGTATTAATTATACTATAAAATAATTTAATTATATCCCTTCTATAAAACAGCACCACTTGTTAGACTGTTTTAAATTTATAGTTTTGAATGTTTTTCCAGCAAGCAATGAAACAAAACATATGAGCCAATAATGACAAACTGCCCAATTCATTACAATCCATCAATGTCAGTCAGTATGCACAATCTCTGCAGAAGTAAAAGTCATCTGAATAATTCCACATTATAGAGATCTGAAACTAATGAAGAGGTTGTTACTAGAAAACAACTTTATACTTCAGCATTTCATCAACAAATTCAGTGCCTGCTGCCCTTTTAGAATACATTGCCTATGTTATGTTAAAAATGGTAAGCTGGTATATTTGCAATACAGAATGGGTGTTAAGCTGAAAAACAAGCTCATAGTTATTAGGCATCTCATCCAAAGGAGGACATAGCCAGGACTGCAGCACTCCACCCCCTTAAATACAAATCTACATGCTGTGGGAGTAGAACCCATAGCCCTCTGCATCAAGATGCAAGCATGCTACCTGCTGTACTACTAACACTGCTTTAAAATTATATACCACAATAATGATACCATTTACTAAACAAAACAGTTGCACATTTTAAGCAGAATTAGCATGAGCAGCAGTAAACTTCTCTTCCCTTGAAGCTCACAATTCCTTGAAAATAAATTCCACCTGCTAACTCTAAATAGGGCATTTCACTTGCTTTCACACACCTCAACCTTTGCAAGAAATCTGGACAAAGCCCAACATAAATAGGGACAGATTATAAATATTGCTCTCATGAACTTAGAACATTGCTAGAATAACAGGATTTATGTTAGTATGCATTTTATATGATGGACAGAAGGAAGGTTGGTATACTGTGTGTGCAAGAGACCAGATGGAAGGGGAGTAAGGCTAGGTGTATCGAAGGTGGGTTCAAATTGTTTTATCATGGTGTGGATGGGAGGAGAAATGGCTTAGGTTCATAGGTTCATAGGTTTATACTAGGCCCTAAGGCATTTATAAGCCTAGCCCAAAGTTATGTGGCTTACGCCACCCCTTATGTTAGAAATAATGTGCCCATTAGTTTGTTGGCATAGGAGTTATCCTGAAGGAACAGTATGCTAAGAGTGTTTTGGAGTTGAAAAGAGTGTCGGATAGAGTGATGTTTATAAAGCTGGAAATTGATGGTGTAATGATGAATGTTGTTAGTGCATATGCTCCACAAGTTGGGTGTGCGATGGATGAGAAAGAAAAATTTTGGAGTGAGTTGGATGAAGTGGTGATGACTGTACCCAAGGGTGAGAGAGTGGTGATTGGAGCAGATTTCAATGGGCATGTTGGTGAAGGGAACAGAGGAGTGGATGACGAAGTGATGGGTAGGTATGGTGTTAAACAAAGGAATGCAGAAGGTCAGACGGTAGTGGATTTTGCGAAAAGGATGGACATAGCTGTGGTGAATATGTAGTTTAACAAGAGGGAGGCACATAGGGTGACATACAAGAGTGGATGAAGATGCTTACAGGTGGATTATATCTTATGTAGGAGGGCCAGTTTGAAGGAAATTGGAGACTGTAAAGTGGTGACCGGGGAAAGTGTAGTTAGGCAGCATAGGATGGTGGTTTGTAGGATGACGTTGGTGATCAAGAAGAGGAGGAAGAGTGTGAAGGCAGCACCAAGGATCAAATGGTGGAAATTGAAAAAGGGTAATTGTGAGGTGGAATTCAGGGATGAGTTAAGACAGGCACTGGGTGGCAGTGAAGAGTTACCAAATAGCTGGGTAACTACAGCAGAGCTAGTAAGGGAGATGGCTAGAAAGGTGCTTGGTATGACATCTGGACAGAGGAAGGATGATAAGGAGACATGATGGTGGAATGAGGAAGTACAGGAGAGTATACAGAGAAAGAGGTTTGCAAAGAAGAAGTGGGATTGTCAGACAGATAAAGAAAGTAGACAGGAGTATATGGAGATGAGGTGCATGGCAAAGAGGGGTGGCGAAGGATAAGGCGTATGAAGTGTTGTATGAAAGGTTGGACACTAAGGAGGGAGAAAAGGACCTTTACCGATTGGCTAGACAGAGGGACCGAGCTAGGAAAGATGTGCAGCAGGTAAAGGAGATAAAGGATAATGAGGGAAACATGCTCACAAGTGAGGAGTGTGTGTTGAAGAGATGGAAAGAGTACTTTGAGGGGTTGATGAATGAAGAGAATGAGAGGGAGAGAAGGTTGGATGATGTGGGGATAGTGACTCATGAAGTACAATGGATTAGCAAGGAGGAAGTAAGGATAGTTATGTAGAGGATGAAGAATGGAAAGGCTGTTGGTTCAGATGACATACCTGTGGTGTTTTAGGTAAAATGGCAGTGGAGTTTTTAACTAGATTGTTTAATGAAATCTTGGAAAGTGAGAGGATGCCTGAGGAATGGAGAACGTGTTTTGGTACCGATTTTTAAGAATAAGGGTGATCTGCAGATATGTAGTAACTACAGAGGGATTAAATTGATCATTCACAGCATGAAGTTATGGGAAAGAGTAGTGGAAGCTAGGTTAAGAATGGACATGATGATTAGTGATCAGCAGTATGGTTTCATGCCGGGAAAAAGCACTACAGATGCGATGTTTGCTCTGAGAGTGTTGATGGAGAAGTACAGAGAAGGTCAGAAGGAGTTGCCTTGTGTTTTTGTAGACTTAGAGAAAGCGTATGACAGGTTGCCTAGATAGGAGTTGTGGTATTGTATAAGGAAGTCAGGAGTGTCAGAGAAGTATGTAAGAGTGGTACAGGATATGTATGAGGGTAGTGTGACAGCGGTGAGAGTGACAGATGCGTTTAAGGTGGAGGTGGGGTTACATCAAAGATCAGTTCTGAGCCCTTTCTTATTTATTTTATTTATTTTTATTTATTTTACATTTGTTAACCGGGCTGGTCTAGCTGGATATATTTCCATTTTCAGTAGAGGCCCAGGGAGAAAAGCTCCAACAAGATAGAAAAAAATTAAAATGTAATTACATGTTAAAAGAAAGGATTGATAAAAAATACAGCAAGAATTATAACATAATAAAGTATTTACACTTGAAAAAGAATCAGTAAAAAATATATATACTTCGAAAATCAACAATAGAATGTAGCACAGTAAGATACATAAGGAAGTTTTCACTTCTAGTAGAACATTATTCAGCAGTATATAGATTAGAGTTTGAAACAGTGCAAGACTTACTTGCAAGTATAAGAATTTAAAAGTTTTGAAGTTTGTAAGGAATGTGAAATAAAGTACAGAGGTGGGAGAGGGTGGAGGGGGTGATTAGTCGGGGTTGCTACAGGGGCATAACCAGTGAATTTTGAGGTGTTTTTTAAGTTTTTGTTTAAAGAGAGGCAAGGATGTGATTAGGGTTAGTTCAGTAGGTAGCAAGTTCCAGTTTTTTCCTGCTGAGTTAGTGAACAGAGAGTCACCAGCCATGTTGTTAGATTTTATAATGGTTGCGAGGAGTTTGCTAGAAGAACTTAGGGAATTCAGATTTTTATAGGGGATAAGAAGATTGGAGAGTATAGGGGTAGTGTTGGGTTGATAAAATATTTTGTGGGCAATCGTAAGTTGGGAGATTGTCAGTTGGTTTTGGAATTCAAGCCAGTCTAGTTGCCGAAGATTCAAACAGTGGTGGGTTCTAAAGGGATTACCAGTGGCAAATCTGGTGATGTTGTTGTAGGAAGTTGCTAGTTTGTTGAGATTATGTTTCTTTAGGTTGGTATAAATAGGTGAGGCATACAGAAGAATAGAGATTAGATGGGAATGAACAATTCTGGTTCTGGCTGCTGGAGTTAGGAAAGGTTTTATTTTATATAAGGAGCCTATTTTTCTGTTTACTGTTTTAATGGTGTTATTTATATGGTGATCAAAGGTAAGGTAGTTGTCAATGGTTATTCCTAACAGTTTAGTAGTAGAGTCAGGGAATATGACAGTGCCATTATTGGAAGAGACTGAGAAATCTACAGGGGAGGACTTGGTAGTGGTGGAAAAGAGAAGGAGTTTGGTTTTTTTGGCATTAAGGAGGAGACAGCGCTTTGTAAACCATGTTTCTACAGTATTAAAAACTTTTTGAGTAAGCGAATAAAGTTCAGATGGGGAGTTTGCTGAGCATACAAGTGTTGACTCATCTGCATATTGAATGCAGGTGGCTTGAGGAATTGCTAAGTGGAGGTCACTGATAAATAATGAGAAAAGTAGTGGTCCAAGAATAGAGCCTTGAGGGACTCCGAGGGTGACTGGCAAAACAGATGAAATTTGATTTTCAATGGTGATGGACAGATTGACAGATGAGATCAGACAGGAGTCCCCGTGGACTATGATGTTTGCAGATGACATTGTGATCTGTAGTGAGAGTAGGGAACAGGTGGAGGAGACCCTGGAGAGATGGAGATATGCTCTAGAGAGAAGAGGAATGAAGGTCAGCAGGACTAAGACAGAATATATGTGTGTGAATGAGAGGGAGGATAGAGGAATGGTGATGATGCAAGGAGTAGAGGTGACGAAGGTGAATGAGTTTAAATACTTTGGATCAATAGTTCAGAGTAACGGTGAGTGTGGAAGAGAGGTGAAGAAGAGAGTACAGGCAGGATGGAGTGGGTGGAGAAGAGTGTCAGGAGTGATTTGTGACAGATGAGTACCAGTAAGAGTGAAAGGGAAGGTCTACAAGAGGGTAATGAGACCAGCTATGTTATATGGGTTGGAGACAGTGGTACTGACAAAAAGGCAGGAGTTTGAGCTGGATATGGCAGAGTTAAAGATGTTAAGATTTGCACTGGGTGTGACGAGGGTAGACAGGATTAGGAATAAGTATATTAGAGGGTCAGCCCAGGTTGGAAGGTTTGGAGACAAAGCCAGAGAGGCAAGATTAAGTTGGTTTGGACATGTGCTGAGGAGGGATGCTGAATATATTGGGAAAAAGATGCCAAGGATGAAGCTACCAGGTAACAGGAAAAGTGGAAGGCCTAAGATGAGGTTTATGGATGTGGTGAGAGAGGACATGCAGGTGGTTGGTGTGACAGAGCAAGATGCAGAGGACAGGAAGAAATGGAAACAGATGATCCACTGTGGTGACCGAAAGAAGATGATGATGATGATTGTATGCATTTTTCTATAGGATATGACATCTAAAACTCAAATGTCTGTCATTATTTAGCAACTTCAATCCTTTTTAGGAAGAATATGGGGCAACAAATCTGGACATTCTGCATAAACCTGGACAGCTGAGGGGTATGCTACCTCCTTCTTATACAGACAATATTTGTTTCTTATCCAAAAAAGACCTGCTGCCTGACAACTATCTACTTGGTTCATGGGGAAGACATGATCAAAGTAAAAAATGAACAGCAAGCAAGAAACAAGCTCAAGATAAATTGCTTAAAGGATTCCTGCACAAGTTATGGACCACACATGATAGATTGGCATTCTGTTTAGTTTACGGGTAAGCGTGCAAAGATGACTGCAAGTCTCCAACAAAAGAAGACTGCAAGTCTCTAACAAATGTAATGAGCTTCTGAAAATATTGTAATCCTGTCCTTTTATTACAAATACTGTCATATGCATTTCAATACCCAAGGCTTATACATTATCTAGTTATGTAAATATTCTCAGCATGGCAACAACGAAAAGGCTTTCAATGCTGGTAACTCAACAGTATGCTTATTAAAGCTTACTTGCATCTTACAATCTCCGACAAGCTTACCTGATGATCATTAAATCATTGCTACTTAAACAGAGCAACAGGGCACTGTGACAGCATGCATCTCCTGAATAATAAGAAGCATAAATCAACAGTATAAAAATATGACAGAAAACCAGAACATTCTGCAAAATTAAGGACAGATGAAAAGCCACGGTCAAACTTGTGGTCTACCTTGGATGGGGAATGCAGAGTGCACACTTACACTGTATAACTGATCCTTGCCTTCCTTGGACACATCCAGAGCCACTACAATGGGGAGTGGGGTGCAACAAGTATGTCACAATTTGAAATGTCTCTGGCTGACAGTGATGGCTCTGACACTCATACCTTTTAACTTCAGAGCAAGAAATCTGGACAAAGCCATACATAGAACTAGAAGTGGGACACAGGCCCAAAAATAAGGACAATGTTTAAATATTGCTCTTATTAACTTAGATAATAGAACAGTAGAAGGTCTTGCATTAGTATGAATTTTCTGAAGGGTATGAAATCTGAAAATCAAATGTCTGCCATTATTTTCTAACTTCAATCTTTAATGACTTGCCACTAATTTGCCAGAAAACCACAATTTTATGAAAAACAGACCAAAAATGTGATGCAAAAATATAAAGTTGCCACACAACAGCTGGGAACCTGTCAGAAAAGGGACACCTTTTTAATATTAACACTGTTAACTTGAGCAGATAACTCATAGCAAGACGTTGTCCCATTTGATTCTCAGCTAGAGCGTCTTCTGTGTGGAGGCATACGTGAATGGGGCGTGCCTTCATTGAAGGTTGTGCTTCAGGGCTGGTAACCCGGTACATAAAAGTCCACTACCAATCATTAGCGGACCGGAGTTTCGCTGTGGCGACCCCTAACCGGCAAAAGCTGAAAGACACAAACTTGAGCAGCTAACAAAATAAGAGTATCTACATGCATTTCTGAAATAAAAGTAATAACTCTGATCATTACAGTTATATATAATTGTAAACCCTCCATGTTTTCTTCCAAAATTGCCATTTTGAGGTGGGATTATTAGGGGAGAGCAACATTTTGAGCCAAAATTGGGGACAATGGAGAGGTTTGGATATTTCAAATTCTACAAAGTGATTTACACATACCTCTCAACCTCTTAATGCAGGAAATCTGGACAAGGCCAAATATATTTGGGGAACATACAAACATTACTGAAAATTGCTCTTGTATAAACTTAAGACAGTTGATAGAATAACAGGTCTTGCATTAGCATGCATTTTTCTGAAGGTTATGACGTCTGAAACTCAATGTCTGCCATTTAGTGACTTCATTCCTAAATGATTTGCTAGAAAACCACAAATTTTATGAGGAACAAACCAAAAATAAGAAACAAATATCTATTCATTCTACAAAAATATGGACAAGTGAGAAGTATAGTTCAACCGGGGCTGTCTGAGTTTGCTACCCCCCTCCCCTCACAAAATCATGGTCGAATGGAGCCTCCCCCCTGCAGCCATTCCAATGTCCCATTCCTTGGTTATTTTGCCCCATTTAACATAAACACTGTAATGTGCATACTGCTTTACTTCTGCAATGATTTAGATTTCATTTGAAAGTTTTATTTTGCATTTTTACAGCACAGACCCTAATAGATATTTGTTAAACAAAGCAATGCAGTCTCACAATGAAAATAGACTTAGCATTAAAACTTCTCTGCCCTTGAAGCTCACATGCATTAAAACAGCATTGAAACCCACATTCAAAGAAAATACATTTTGCCAGTGGCAGATTTACTCTGGGCTGTTTTCAAAATCATAGACCCCTTGAACATGAAACATACACATGCGCTTTGATACACCTTCCTGACTGTATTACATTATATTCCTTGTACAATACAGTACAGTTGTTAGAGGGCATTTTAAATTTATTGTTTTGAACATTTTTCCAGTAAACAATGACACAAAATGCATACACCAATGACAAAACTGCCCAATTCAGAAATTTCCATCATAAAAAGTCTACTCAACCTTCTTATAGTCCACCAGTATCAGTAAATATGCACAATCTCTGAAGTAGTAAAGTCCACATTAAAGAAATCTGTAACTAATAAAGAGGTTGCTGCTAGCAAACAACTTTAATTGTCATTGTTTCATCTACAAATAAAGTGTCTGTTGCCCTTGAAGAATTAATTGCCTTTGTTGCATGCATTAAAAAAATGATAAGCTAGTAATACCGTAATAGGGAATGGATAGCAAACTGATAGGTTCATAGTTACTAGGTATCTTTGCCAAAAAGGACTGCAGCATCCACCCCCTTTACAATACAGTACAGTATCAGCAATGCATCTATCTACTGGGGGGAGTAGAACCCACATCCTTCAGCATCAAGAGCAAGTACACTACCTGTTGTGCTATTAACAATGCAAGCAAACTAAGCTTAAGCAGCACTAAACTTTTGCTCCCCTGCAGCTCTCAGCTCCTTGTAAAATCTACTCGACAATCAGCTGTATCTCTGAACTTTGCAGCATAAGAAATCTGGAAAAAGCCAAAATTTATTGGGGGGGGGGGGGACGACAAAAGGCCAAAAACCAGGTATACATTTTAAACATTGCTTCTATAATGTTGGAAAGTTGCTAGACTAAAATGCTGCGTTACCACCATGCATTTCACTGCCACGTCTTGAACCCAGGGGACCCTGTGCAAAACAGTCAGAGCAACATACCGCTACGTCAAATCAGCTGTTTTGTGAAAGAGGAAAACTGAAACTTAAATGGCTACCATTTAGTGAATTCAGTTCTCACCATAGCACAGCTGTCAACCTCTTAGCACAAAACACCTGAACAAAGCCAATAATGGGTGAATACAGCCTCCAAACATTCAGTGAATTCAGTTCTCACCACAGCTCTCAATCTCTTAGTAAAAAACACCCAGACAAAGCCAGTAATGGGGGAATATAGCCCCCAAACATATTCATTGAATTCAGTTCTTACCATAGCTCTCAACCTTAGCACAAAACCTGGATGAAGCCAATAACGAGGGGGGATACAGTCCCAAAGATAGGGATAAATTTCAAATATCCATCTTATACACTTAGAAAATTGCTAGAATAAAAGCTTTTGTGTTACCATGCACTTTCTGAAGAATATGAAGTCTTGATATTCAAATGAGTGCAATTTTTTTAACATTTGTTAACCAGGAAAGTCCGACTTGGAACAAAAGCTAATTTTTAGCAGAGGCCCAGGGAGAAACACTCCAGACAGACATGTTTTTGTAAGATGGGAGGAAACAAAAACAGGGAGGGCATATAGATTCCACACAGAAGGTAAGTAACCCCAGCCAAGAATCAAATCAGAGGACATGTAGCTGTTAGGCAACAATGCTACCACTGCACCAATGCACTACTGCCTTTGCAATGACACAAATACAGAAACCACAGATTTTATGAGGAACAAAACAAGTATGAGGGAAAAACCTGCAACATTTTTACAAATGATGGTGGGTAGGGAATTCAGGCTCTTGCCACTTGGGCTCAAAGTACAGGGTTCAAGCCTTATTCTCTACCCACCACCATGTAGCACCTGGGGCGTTACACACACACACACACACACACACACACACACACACACACACACACACACACACACACACACACACACTGAAAGTGTCCCATCTTCAGAAACTGTTACACACACTGACTACTCTTAAAGTGTCCCATCTTCCATCTGTTTCAGTTCCCACTCGCTCGCAAGTGTCCCATCTTCAGTGAAGTCCTCTAAACTG
Organism: Protopterus annectens; assembly: GCF_019279795.1. NCBI lineage: Eukaryota > Metazoa > Chordata > Ceratodontiformes > Protopteridae > Protopterus > Protopterus annectens. The sequence goes on from NC_056737.1 coordinate 1,338,440,731, forward strand.
TCTGTTCCTGCTCGCAAACTTGAAATGTGCACTGTGCGCAATGATGTCAGCACGCCTGCGATTGGACTTATTTCTCCTTAAAGAAGAACGCCCTAAAAAAAACCAACTTTTTTTTAAATTAAAAGATTAACTAGTCAGCGGATTCCAGGGGGTGCAAGTGCACCCCCTTGCACCTGCCTGCGGGTGTCCTTGGACCCAGGTGGGCAGTAGTCTCTCCTTTGATAGTCACATCGCCACAGTAGTCAGGAAGTCCTTCTGTGTGGCACACCTCATCATAAAAGGGTTCTCATCCAGGAAAAAAGAGGTCATTGCTCCCCTCTACTTGACACTCATTAGACCCATTATAGAGTACAACACCCCTTTTAGAATGTACCTCACAAGACATCTGCAGCAGCTGGAAAGGCCACAGAAGTACCTCACAAAGAGGATTACTGGCCTCAAACAAATGCCCTACACTGACCACCTCAAAAAACTCCAGCTTTACTCCGTATCGCCTACTCTAAGGTGATCTCTGCCTAACATATAAAGCTATGTCAAACCCAGAGCTGTTGGACATGCTACACCTAAAGAAATCCCAATCCCTCCGAGCTACATGCTCTAGGGACCTAAACCTTGCCACCACAATAAACAGGACATGCTGGAGGGATAGATTCCTGTCCCAGAGACTTCCCATACTCTGGAACAGGCTACCCATCTATGTCAAGCAAAGTTCTTCATTAGCACTCTTCAAGAAAAATCTTGATGAGTGGATGGGAAGTAGGAAATACACCCCAGGGATCACTTCTGTGTCTCTGCTCGACAGTGGCACAGGAAAATAACTTTCTTGGGTGGCGTAAGCCAGGGAAACTTGTTGGCTAGGCTTATGCATACCTATGACCCTATGAACCTATAAGTGAAGGATGGAGTGTCTGATAACATCACAGCATGATACAGCAATAAATCTTCAAATTAAGGAGAAACCAGTGAAGAGGGAAGCATCTGATCAGTTACCATATGAAGATACTTTGAAACCTTCAGTAGGAAACCATTACAAAAGTTCAGCTGGAGTTGCTGTTTTACATCTATGTTTTATTCTTGTCTTGTGTCCTTAGCTGGACTAATGTCTATATTTAAATGCTATGTTTTTTAGCTATATAATGCAAGTAATACTTAATGTGGAGCTTTTCTCCCCGGGCCTCCGCTGAAAACGGAGCTGTGTCCAGTCGGAATCTCCCGGTCAACAAATGTAAATAAAATGAGAAATAATAAAATAAAATAATAAGGGAATGAACAAGAAATGGTGGCGACTCTAACACAATGTTGTGGAGTGATAGGCCAGTGAGTTCCCATGTGAAAAAGCAATGGATAACACAGGATAACACAGAATAAAACTGAACAGAATATGTCACAGAAAGATGTTCTGGAACTTTCTGTAGAATGCCCATAGGAAACGGAGAACATTAGTTTAGAAGAAAATTTTTTAAGGGAAGAGTTGCTTGATTTAATAGAGATGAATGGACATATTATGATCAATGAAAGAAATAGATTACAGAAAGTTAATAAGACCCCAAATGTTAGACGTTTGATAAAACAAATGAACACAGTAATCAGGTCTGTTCGTAGAAATCCACGCAATATTACAGAAGTAAATAGGATATATTTCAGTGCAGCTATGTTAATAACAGATAAAGTCTTACCGCAAAAACACAGGGCAAAAAGGGAAAAGAAGGGGGAAATCAAATGCCATCATGGAAGTTTGAATTGAGCTGAACTGGGGTGGGCTACCAGCCACAACTCTGAGCTGAGATTCCAGATGACTAGAGGCTTCTGAGCTTCCCAAAAACCATAAGTTGCCTGTGTTTTTTTTTTTTTGCTTGATTATACTATTTACTGCACTTTTATTTGTGTTCTGCTTATTTAACACTGTATTTTAATACTGTAAACTAAACTGCACTGTTGTACTGGATGTGTTTGCCTTACAGTGCCTGTTAAATCATATTTTGTTGCTATTTTCACTGTTTGTAAAGCCTTTTTGCTATTTTTACTGATTGCAAAGTAATTGTTGATATTCTTCACTGTTTGCTAAACATCTCTTCTGTTTGCTCTGTTTTCCATCCAAGTGTTATTTTAATTAACAGATTTTTTTGCTGTTTAAAACATTCTTTAGTGTCTCCTTGCTGTTTTTTACTGTTTTAAAACATTTTTTAGTATCTCACTGCTGTTTTCTGCTGTTTAAATATTTTTTTTGTGTTCCCTGCCTAAATAAGTGTAGCTAACAGCTGTAGCATAGTCCAGATACAGGTTTGCTGCATCTGGGTCTGTTTGTAGTGGCTGTTGTATTCTGAGCACATTTTCCAAGCCATTTTTGATTAGAAGGGGCCTTTCTGCACCCTTGTGAGAAAACTATGCTGACTGGAACCTCTCTGAGATGAGATTCCAGATGACTAGAGGCTTCTGAGTTTCCTGAAAGCTATATGTTGCCTATTTTTTTGCTTGATTATGCTATTTACTGTACTTTTATTTGTGTTCTGTTTAGTTAATACTGTATTTTAATACTGTAAATGAAACTGCACTGTTTATACAGCATTTGTCTGCCTTACTGTGCCTGTTAAATCATGTTTTGTTGCTGTTTTCACTGTGTGCAAAGCTTTTTTGCTATTTTCATTGATTGCAAAGTAACTGTTTCTACTTTTCACTATTTGCTAAGCATCCATTCTGTTTCCCTCCAGTAAGTGCTTTAAGTAACAGATTTGATTGCTGTTTAAAACATTCTTTAGTGTCTCGTTGCTGTTTCTCTGTTGTTTAAATCATGTAAGTGTTCACTGACTAAATTAGTGTAGCTAGTAGATGTAGCATAGTCCAGATACAGGTTTGCTGCATCTGGGTCTGTTTGTAGTGGCTGTTGTATTCTGAGCACATTTTCTAAGCCATCCTTGATTAGAGACGCTTGTGCACCCTTGTGAGAGGTGTGATGATTGGAACTTGACTGGTGAAGGGTGATTGGTCTAGTGCTTGGAGCAAGCACCCTCATTGGTTCTTTTGAACTTTTTAAAAGTGTTTTTAAGTTTTTAGCTTCTGGTATTTAAACCCCGAGTTTGAGCAGGTTTCTGCTTGTTTGTGCCCAGCGCAGCATTACACACTGCCACTCAATTTTGCCCCATAGTCAGACAGATAATTTCAACAATTTGTACCTTAGATACAGCTGTAGCACATTAGTGTAGTCCTCATCTTTAGTATACTTCTGGTCTAAGAAGTATTGCTAATGAGTTGTGACCTACTAAACCAGCAGCTAAAAAGCCTCTCAGAAACTCCCATCTACAGAGCACCTCTTAGATCATGTCTGAAAGCACCTCCTTTGTGATAACGGTTCTTCAAACCTAGCATTATGGACAGTTGGATTACTTTGTTTCTCCTTGTTGACTTGGGTCTTCTGAGGCAGTGTAGCAACTGCCTCATGTACACTGACAACTCTCTACTAATAATTCACTCTAGTACAGAGTGCAAGAGACATATCTACACCAAGAATCTTGAATCCCTGCTCTCTTTAACTCAAAACAGTAACACTGAAGAGGCTGTCAACTCACCTACCACCACTACTTATGCACATAGTACCACTACTCATATATGTATAGTATGTATCCAAGAAATAAATAAAAATACATGGAGGTTCATAGGTTCATAGGTGGGTACTAGGCTATCTGCCCAAAGGCATTTATAAGCCTAGCCAGAATGTGTTGGCTTTCGCCACCCCTTTAGATTAATTCCCTGTGCCTCTGTCCAGCAGAGCCACTGAAGTGATCCCCGAGGTAAACTTTCTGTTTCCCATCCACTCATCAAGGTTTCTTTTGAAGAGTGTTAGCGAGGAGCTCTGCCTAATGTAGATTGAGATCTTGTTCCAAAGCATGGGAAGTCTCTGGGACAGGAATCTATCCCTCCAGCACATCCTATTTATTGTTGTGGTGAGGTTTAGATCCCTAGAGCGTGTGGCTTGAGGGGATAAGGCTTTCTTTAAGTGGAGCATGTCCATCAATTTTGGGTTGGGCATGGTGTTGTATGTCAGGCAGAGATCACCTCTGAGTAGGCAGTATGCAACCGAGTACAACAGGAGTTTCTTCAGTTGATCTGCATAGAGCATCTGTTTGAGGCCATTGATCCTCTTGGTGAGGTACTTCTGTGGTTTTTCCAGCTGTTGCAGGTGTCTTGTAAGGTACATCCCAAATGGGGTGTTGTACTCAAAGATGGGTCTGATGAGTGATGAGTAGAGGGGCACAATGTCCTCTTTTGATCTGGATGCAAACCCTTTTGTGATTAGGTGGGCCACATAGAAGGATTTTCTAACCACTTTGGCAATGTGATTATCAAAGGTGAGATTACTATCTGCTTGGGTCCCCAGATCCCTTATTATGTCTTCCATATTTAGAGGACTACCACCTATGTGGTAGTTTGTGGGTAGTTTGTTTTTTCCAAAAGGGATGACTATGCACTTTTTGGCATTTAGCTTGAGGCCATGATTTTGACACCAGGTATCCATCTCAGTGAGACCCTTTTGGAGGATGTCTGTGTCAGCCGGAGAGTCAATTATAGCCCCTAGTTTGCAGTCGTCTGCGAACTTGGTCAGCCATAGTCCTCCTGTGCTTGCCTTTACCTCTGAGAAGTATATACTGAACAGGAGGGGTTCTAGGACTGAGCCCTGGGGAACGCCACTTGTAACCGGTTTAGAGATGGACCTAGCTCCCACAACTCTCACCATGTGGGTTCTGTCCGTGAGCCAGTTGGCAACCTATCTTGTGATGTAGGTGGTTATGTTCAGGCTGGTGAGCTTGTCTATAATACCAAAATGGGGAATGGTGTTGAAGGCATTAACGAGGTCTAGGTACGCTGTGTGTACCACCTTTCCCTCATCTATAGCCTTGGTAACTGTCTCAAAGAAGTCCACCAGGTTTAGGAGGCAAGATCTGCCCTTAACAAAGCCAAACTGGGTAGGGTCCAGTGTTTGGAGGTTCCTAATGTCTCTGTTAATGAGTTCCATGATGATGCGCTCCATAGCCTTGCAGTCCAAGCTAGTCAGGCTTATAGGGTGATAGTTCCCGGGGTCTGTTGTGGCTCCACCTTTGTGGAGTGGAATAACCGTTGCTGTGCACCACTCTATGGGTATGTAGCCTGTGGAGAGGCTGAGTTTGAACAGTGTGTTTAGGTGAGGGGTTAGTTCATCTTTGAGCTCGTGTAGGATGCAGCCTGGGACACCGTCCGGTCCCATTGATGCTGTGTTTTTGGCTTTGGAGAGGGCTGTTTTAACCTGAGTGTCTGTGATTTCAGGGACTCTACATTCTACTGGTATGGTTATGGGCCCTTTTGGGGGTGAGAGGGGGGTGAAGTTTGTGCTGAACCTGTCTGCCAGGATGTTGGCGATATCTGTCGGTTCAGTGTATTTTGTGCCATTCTGCACTAACTCCGAGCAGATCTGAGCATTGCCACTTAGATTCTTGACACAGCTAAAGAATGCCTTGTGGTTATCTTTGGAGTCCTTGGCAATTTTTCTTTCAAAGCTCGCCTTGGATGATTTTATGAGGGATCGTAGTTTCTTGCTGATACTGATCAGGGATGTCTTCTCTTCTTGGGATTTTACTGTTTTCTGTACTAGTTTCCTCCTTCTATTGTATAGCTTGTTTCTGGCAGGAGTCCACCAGACTGGTTTCCTTTTCTTGGAGGGGTGAGTCTTGGTTTTGCTTGGGATGGCACGATCCATGCATTCTTGTAGCTGTCCGTAGAATGCATTAGTAAAGGATTTTACAGCTTGGACAGTGTTATCCTTCAGCATGGGGGCTTTGAAACTTTCCACCTCAGTCTTAAGTAACATGAAGTTTGCTTTTGAAAAGATTTTCATGGTGGCTTTCTTGTCCAGGGGTGGGGGCAGAATATGGATATCCAAAGTGATTTGTTTATGGTCAGATCTAACCAGCGAGGGGTTGATCTCTGGTGTGGAACACCTGTTGCCCATGTTGGTGATGACCAGGTCCAATATGTTGTCACCTCTGGTGGGAGTGTTGACCAGTTGAGGGCATTTGAGTTTATAAATTCTAGAAAAGTTGGGCAAGGGAAATAGTATTTGAGTAGTTCTCCCAGTTAATGTTTGGGTAATTGAAATCATCCAATATTAGGGTGTTTGGTAGGACCTTTATGTTTCCCAGTGTTTCCAGAAACGCGGAATGGGTGATCTGTAGCAAGCTACAATTTGAATTGCAGTTTTGCCCATTGTTAGTTGCACATAGATGATCTCTGAAGCATCGTGCTGTGCCACTAACCTGGAGGTGTGGGTATCCTTGATGAATATGGATACGCCCCCGCCTTTTGCATTTCGGTTTGGGTTCTGTGGCCGAAATGTATGGTATGAGTTGTAGCTTGGTAATGCTGGGATGCTTTCTGGAGCCTTAAACCAGGTTTCTGTTACTGCATATATATCGATTTTCTCCATACTGAGGAGTGACTCGAGTGCGTGCATTTTGAGGTTTAGACTTATGGCATTGAGTAGCATTACCCTCAGTTTTTTGTTACTTGTGCTATTTACGGTGGTGGGTTTGTCTTTTGAGCCTTGCCTATAAAAGGCATTATGGGGGTGGCAAGAACCTTGGCAAGTATTTGAAAACCTAAGGGTGACAGGTGCAAGCCATCTCTAGCGAAGCAGCGTGGCTTGTTGAGCATGTCATCCCAGGCAGACAGATACTGGATCCCCTTTGAATGACACCAGAAACTTAGCCAATTGTTGAAATCGAGAATTTTTTCTTTATACCATGGTATCATTCTTGGTGAGGGCAGGATGCTACTCAGGGTCAGGGTCATACCGGCCTGGGCTATGTGATCAGAGAGCTCTTCCATGTCTCTTTTCATGTAGTCCAGGAAGGTATGGCTCAGGTCATTCTCACCAACATGGACAATGACAGAGTCATATTTGTACTTGTTCTGGAGTGACCTGAGTGCTTGTGTTATGTGGCGGATCCTGGCACCAAACAGGCAGCTAACAGTAACCTTCTCCTTATTCAGCTTAGTGAGTGGGATGTCAGTGTGCCTGACTATAGAGTCACCTATTACTCATATGTTGGGTATGTTATTTTGCCTTAAGGGCTGTGATTGCATGGCACACTGGTTTTGTGAAGTATGTGTTTCATGGTTTGTGTTGGGGGGTGGAGGTTGCTTGGATGTTTGCTTTGGAGGTCTCTGTTGCTTTTGCAGATTTTTATTTAGAGCCTCCGAGTATCTTTCCATGTATTTATGTGTATTTTTTGCCGGTGCTGGTTTAATGGGTCTATGTAAGACTGGTGGTGTGATGCAAGTATTTCCCTTCTCCTCTTGACTGTATGATCCAGTCTTGGGTTGAGAGAGCTTAGCCTCGAGTTTGGCTGTATAACTGCATCTCTCGCGTGTATTAGTGTTTGGTGGTAGGAGGAAGGGGTTGTCAGTGTACATTAGGCAGTTGTAACATTGCCTCAAAATGCCCAGATTCACCAGTTGGACTGGAGAGTACACCTGAAACTGTCCTTTGGATATGCCTGGATAGGTGCAGTGAACTGTTTTACTGGATGGCTGGTAAGGTCGAATAGAGAGCCTTGTCCTTCTGTACAGTACAGGAGGGTCTAGTGCTAGGGTTTATAAGTGCTTTCTATAAGTTTTGAGCAAGTGCTGGGCTGAGAAATGAATGGCTTGAGTGCTTAAGTTGAAAGTTTGTCTAGTTCCAAGGGAAAAATTGAAGAGGAGACTTTGTGGAGCCGGGAATAGTTTTACCCTAGCTAACTGGCACTGCCAGCGGGCAAAACCGAGCAAATATGGTATTTATAGCAGGGAAATGAAAGAGATAGAAATTAGCCCAGAATGGCCAATAAACTACTAATTTCTGGGCTGAAACCACTCCATAGCACATGCTGGAGTGAACGACCTGAGACATACTTCTCAAAAACTTACCAAAACACCAGAGATCTCCAAAACACATGACTGCTACAACTAACACAGTTCCCACAGCACCCAAGACACATAGCAACACTAATGTCTCATCTACCAAGTTCTTAAGGGGTAACGCTCTTAAACCAATTTTTCTTGTTATTGCAGACTCCATAGTGAGACACACAGATGTACCACTCACAAGGTTAGATAAGGAGAACGTCACCGTCAGCTGCTTGTCCTGAGCAAGGATTCATCAGATCACACATGCACCCAGATCTCTCAGCAATAACTACCATTATGACTCTGTCATAGCGCATGTTGGAGTGAACGACCTGAGACATACCTCACTGGACGATATGAAGAGAGACATAATTGACCTTTCTGAGTATGTGTCCCAGGTAGATATGTCCCTAGTTTTGAGCAGCATACTGCCCTCAAATAGAATAACGCCACAGTATAAACAAAAAATTATCAATTTCAATAATTGGCTTAGTTTCAGGTATCGTCCAAGGGGATCCAGTTATTGTCAGTCTGGGATGACATGGTCGACAAACCTCGCAGCTTTGCCAAAGATCGTTTACAATTGGCACCACTAGGTTTTTGGATGTTGACAAAAGTTCTTGCCTCCCCATACTGCCTTTTTAGGCAAGGTCACTAAAACAAAATTGCAGATGTGAAAATTGCCATTCATAACAAAATAAGTGATATGCTGTTAAAAGCTAGGTGCTTAAACCAAAAACTGTGCACCCAGGAAGCACTCCTATCACTGGAGGATGTAGTTGTCCGTGCAGTCACAGAAACCTGATTCATGGCCTCAGAGAGTACCCCGGCCTTGCAAGGCTACAATGCCTTCCACACCTTCAGACTGCAAAGTGAACATGTGAGAACCAAAGAAGCAGTGTTTCTATCTATATTAGAGATAAATTCACCTCCTGCCTGGTTAGACAGAACAACTCCACGGAGTTACTCTATGTTCAGATTACTGTGAGTAAGACCCCCATTCAAGTCATAGCTAGTTATAGATCCCACTCCATTGTTCATGATGCACATGAGACCTACTTGACCAAACTGGAGTGAATCCAAATATTGCCCAACACTCTGGCCATAGGGGATTTCAATTATCCCACTATCAACTGGGAAACCTACTCTAACCTTAATCCTCTAGTGCAAAAGTGCCTTGACTTTGTTAACTCAAATGCCCTGGAACAAATTATTTAAACCCCAAAAAAGAGGAACAAACATACTAGATCTGGTCCTCACTAACATAACAAACAGATCTGCCACCGCAACTGTTGGACCCCTCATTAGTTAAATCTGACCACAAATCAGTCGCCTTTGAACTGGCACTAACATCAGAACTCACAAAGGATGATGTCAGACTAAAAAACTTCACCAAGGCAAACTATACCCTCCTAAGGCAGGGTATAAATGCATTCCAGGCCCTACTCCCAGCTGGAAGTGGTAACCACACCAAAGCGTACATTAAAGCCCTGTACAATCAATTGTATAAATGTATAGACTTGCCTGTTCCAGAAAGAATCAAAGACAGAGCCCCAAGTAAAAACAAACTACCCTGGTGGACATCCAGCATCAACAAACTTTACAACAAATGCAAAACGTTGCTGTCTAGGAAAACTAAGGCCAGGCCCCAACAATGGAAAAACACCCTTCTCAGCCTCAACAGGCAAATAAGACAACATGTCAAATCCTCTATGGGCAACTTTGAAAAAAAAACATAGCAGTCACAGCCAAGGATAACTATTAAACCTTTTACAGCTACACACAGACACACACACACTCACACACACACACACACACACACACACACACACACACACACACACACACACACACACACACACACACACACACACACACACACACATAGTCTAAAAGGTAGGACCCAAGCATGTGCCGAACTAATGACTAACAGTATCACACACACTGATCCCGCAGAGATAACAAGCCCGCTGGTGGACAGATTTGATGAAAATTTCACTCCTTTATCCCCTCCAAACTTATCACAAACCTTTTCCCCCACCTACATATCTGAAGAGCAGTTCATTAAATCCTTGTCTAAGGCAAAAAACACAGCCTCTATGGGAATAGATGGCATCCCAGGCTGTCTTCTAAACAAAGTAAAACATGAACTAGCATCACCATTAAGTATTCTATTCAATCAAAGCCTAACCACAAGCTTTGTTCCTGAAGAATAGAGAACAGCAACAGTTATTCTCCTCCACAAAGGTAGCCTAGCAACAGATCAAGGGAATTATAGATTATTGACCCATAAGTCTGACCAGCCTCATCTGTAAGGCCATGGAATGTATCATCATGGACCTCATAAATAAAGACATAGGTGATCTCCAAACTCTGGATCAGACACAATTTGACTACATCAAGGGCAGATCCTGCCTGGTAAACCTGGTGGATTTCTTTGAAAATGTGATCAGAGCCTCTGACAAGGGCAAATTTGTGCACACAGCATACCTTGACTTGGCCAGGGCCTTCAACACAATCTCACACTCAGGCATTGCCAATAAACTTAGCAAACTGAATGTAAACCCCTTTGGTGTGAAATGGGTTAACATCCAGCTCACAAACTGGTCATACACTATCAAAGTGGATGACTTCCCATCAACCAGTAGACCTGTCACAAGCAGGGTGCCACAAGGGTCAGTGCTAGGCCCCATACTATTTGGTATATATTTCTCAAAAGTTCAGGCCAAAACAAAGGGGCTGTAGCTGACCAAGTCTGTGGATGACTGCAAACTGGGTGCAATTATTGAATCCCCAAATGATGTCAGTATACTTCAGGTGGGTCTTACACAGACCAATGACTTGTGTCTTAAACTAAATGCAAATAAATGCATCATCATTTGCTCTGGTAAAAACAATGTCCCTTCACACTATCAAATTAACACCAATACCCTATGTACCTAAGAAGTGGTAAGGGATCTGGGATCACAAGTAGACTGTGACCTTAGCTTTAACCACCGTGTCTACTGTAGTAAAGAATGTTTTCTACATAGCACACTTGATTAGCAAAGGCATCAGTTATAGAGCAAAGGAGGTTATAACCCCTCTATAATCATCACTAATCAGGCCCATAATTGATTATTATACCCTTTTTGGCATGTACTGCACAAAGCACTTGCAGTAATTGGAGAGACCTCAGAGGATTCTAACAAAGAAGATCAAGGGACTTCAGCACATGCCTTACACAAATGTCCATGTCATTATACTCAGTATTGTATAGACTTCTTAGGGGAGACTTATGCCTGGCTTACACAGTGATCTCCGACCCAAACCTAATGAATTTGCTGCACATCTGTAAATCAAACAGGATTAGATCTACTCATTCCAGGGACCTAAATATGGCCTGTGACTTGAATAGGATGTGCTGGAGGGACAGATTTGTCTTCCAGCAACTGCCGCATCTTTTGAATAGGCTGCCTCTATGACACTGTTCAAAAGGAACCTGGATGAGTGGATGGGGCACCATAAATTCATACCAGGGATAGTGCCCACAACTCTCCTGGACATGAGCAGTCATTATTAAATACATTGCTGGGTATTGACTATGGTATTGCATTGGGATGAAATGGCTAGGCTTGAAATGACCTCTGGGTCGAGAGTCTAGTAACCTCCTATGATTCTATGATCCTATAATCCTAAGTATGAAATAGAGAAAACTATAAAGAAATTAAGACAAGAAGTTGCTGTTAGAAGGGTACAGAAAAGGGAAGAGACCAACAAAAATACTCAGACATAATAAAAGCAATGCCCAGTATCAGAACAGATCAGGATATATCATAATATTGCAAATAATAAACTGAAAATATCAACACAGGCAGAAAAACTTGGAAGATATGCAGACAAATGTAAAGGAAAAGTACAAAATAAGCAATTTATTTATGACCCAAAATGTTTTATAGAGAATTGGGAAAACAGTGCAAAAGGAATAGAAGCACCACCAAAAAAGAATTAGATACATTTTGGAGAAATATTTATGAAGATCTTGTGGAACATAGCAATGATCCTGAATAGATAGAATAAGTAAAAGAAAGAATAAGAAGTTCCAATGTACAGGGTATGAAATGGGATGAAGTGACAGCCAAAGAAATTGAAACAAAATTAAGAAGAGCTCCTAAATGGAAAACCTCAGGCCCAGATGCAGTTCATACATTTTGGTTAGAAGTATTAATATCTTTACATGAAGATTTAGCCTTGAGTAAAAACTATTTATATGCACACCCCAAACAGATACCATCCTGGTTAACAACAGGAAAAACAATACTCCTCCTTAACTCTGAATCTACAAGATATTCTAAAAACTATAGACCAAAAACTTGCCTTCAGACGATGTATAAACTATGCACTGGAACTTATGCTGACATACCCCGGGATTCATGAAGCTCGGCGCAAGGCCGGTGTAAGGCTTGCGCCGGCAGTGCAGTGAATAATCGGCGTAGCAGTGCCATATGCATAGTAATGAGTGCACGCCGCAACCACAGACACGTGCGGAGGGCACATGAGCGAGCCCAAGTAGGATGTGTCTGGAGGCGTGGCCAAGCCGGCAGGCGATGAGCAACCTAAAGTGCTGACTTCCACAGGCCGCCTGCAATAGTAACCGCACCAGCCAGGGCCCATGGATAATGAAACGTACGCAGACTATGCAACATAGTACCCATTCACACAAAACGGAGAACCAAACATTAACCCACGAAGTCCAAAGTGTACCCATCCAAGGAACAAAGGATACGTGTAATACCGTGTCCATCCCGCAATGCACTGTCAGTGGGCATACCCAGTGAAGGTGTACCGCAGCATGTCAGCGCGCCGCACCGACATAGAAGTAGCGACATGGGCATGGTCACCAGCAGTAGTGAGAGTACACAGCCGGGTAGCCGTGTCGATATAACAACAAGAAGGAAACAAGATACCCTAAACACAGGCAAACATGTGCATAGCAACATGTACTACACCCAGCAACGTGCTCGTCGCATACACATAGGACAGCGTATGCCTAAGCGTAATATCCAGAAGCGGAACTCATGCATGCAAATGTAATACACAGCAGCCCTGTCATAGCATGTAACCCGCACCCATGTATGACTGTGCACCCAACCCAGCTAGCAGCCTTGCGCAGCTACACACCTACACACAATGGGCATACCTGAAATGTAGTAAGAAGTATTGTCCTAGGCAGTGCCACGCAGGCAAATATGTACCCCACATGTTAACATCCCACCTCAGGTACAGATATCCAAATGGCTGCATGTGAATGTGTCGGCAGAATGTGTACATCCTGCATGTGGCATGGACCTGTCAAAACCCCATAGGCGTGCACACGCCACGGTGCCCATAACTGTACACATCTGGACAAGGCAGTATGTTCAGCCACCGTACCGATGATTAGCTATGCAGACATGTCAAACACAACACATATGGCGGAACATCTGCCCACCAAGCAGGACGCCCCAACAGGGTGCCACAGGCACAGAAGGGGATGGTGGGACATCACACGTTGAGAGTAGCGTTGCCGGACGGCCAAACACCCACGGCCAATGCAAAGGACGGAATAACATGTATATGCCTGGATGGATGGGTATGTCATAGCATGGGAATAGGCCAAGCTATCCACCATAATAGCCATGCATACCAGATACAAACAGCCAGTAACACGCAGTAGTAATGCAGGAAGGCATACACGACTGTGGGAATAGCACAGGACATATGGCACGTGCCAAGTGTAGATGCATGACACAAATGTCCAGGATGGGGCCCCCTGCAAAGAGGAACATATGCCAACCCCACCTTCCACAGATGTACTGGCAGTGAAAACACATGCCAAACACACACCAACACTACCGTCCATCCCACGACAGCAACGGAGACTGGTCAAAGACCACCATGACGCGTGCACAAACAGGGACACGTTGAACCGTTGCCTTAACACCCCCCCTCAGGCCAAAGAATAATAGAATGGACATATGCATGTAATGCTGTGAAGGATGTGTGGTAGTCCTCAGTATCACAGAGGTAGGTACACAGATACACTGTAATCAACTGTGACGTATGTGCACTGTAGACAGCATACCTGCAGGTAATACATAGTTCAATCACGTGCCACAGAAATATACACATAAGAATGAGGATAGGGGATAGACAAGTGTGAATGGGACAAACTATGAACATAGGTTCATAGGTCCCTAGGTACAGAGTAGGCTATCTACCCAAGGGCAGCCATAACTCTAGGCCACAGTTATGTTACCTTTGCCAACCCTCCAGTCTGGAGATAAAATGCCTATTATATTGCTGTACCTCTGTCAAGCAGTGACAATGATGTAATCCCTGGGGTATATCTGCAATCCCCCATCCAATGGACAAGATCCCCCTCGAACAAGGCTAGCAAGGTTCTCTGCCTCACATGTACTGTGATGTTGTTCCACAGCATAGTGAGTGTCTGGGTGATGTATGTGTCACTCCAACACATTCTATTAATGACCGTGTCAAGGTTCACGTCACCTGCCCTTGTGGTTCTGAGGGATGTAGATCCAGTAGGTGAAGCATAGTCATCAAATATGGGTCGACATGGCCTCGTATGTCAGGCACAGGTCACCACTGAACAAGTGGTATGTGACTGAATGGAGCAGGAGTCCTTACAGTGGGGCAGCATAACACAAATCCCTGACACCCTGCATCTGTCTGACGATGAACCTATGGGGCCTTCCCAGCTGCTGTAGGTGTCGGGTCAGATACCTTCTGAACTGGGCAATGTACTCAATCATAGGTCTAATGAGTAATGAGTACAAGGAGACGATGACCTACCCTGATCTAGATGTGAATCCCTGCATGATCAGGTGGGCAATGTAGAAGTTCTACCGAACCACGATAGCAACGTGTGTCGAACGAATGGTGACTGACAACCTGGGTCCCCAGATCCCTGGTAATTCCCCCCGTGATCAATGGACTGCCACCCATATGGCGGACAGGGGTGACCTTGTTCTTCCCGATGGGTATGACTATGCATAACCCGGCATTTAGCTGTAGGCCATGTCCCTGACAGCAGAGATCCATATCTGTGAGGCCCCTTTGAAGGATATCTGTGTCAGATGTCCGTCCCACTATGGCACCCGGTTCGCAGTCATCTACAAACAATGTCAGCCCTAACCCCCCTGTGTGTGCTTGTACTTTGGAAATGTAGATGTAGAAAAAGAGTGGACCCAGGGCAGAGCCCCGTGGGACACCGCCTGTGACAGGCAGTAAGTCTGACATGCTGCCAGCAACTATGACCGTGTGGGTTGTGTCACCTAGCCAGTTTGCAACCCATCCTGCGATGTACGTGTTCACATCCAAGCCGATGAGTTTATCAATGATACCCGAGGGGGGTATTGTGTTGAAGGCCTTTGCCAGGTCGAGGTAGGCTGTATGGACTGCATGACCCTCATCAATGGCCTCGGTGACTGTCCCTAAAACGTCAACCGGGTTTTAAACGCATGATCTGCCCCTGACCAAGCCAAACTGGGTTGGATGCAAAGTATGCAGGTCCCCTATGTCGTCATCTATGGGCTGCAGTATGATCCTTCCCCATGTCTTTCCAGATAAGGCATCTCATGCTAATGGGACGGTAATAACCAGGGTCAGTGGAGGCACTGCCCCTGTGAAGTGGGACTACAGTCGCCGTGCACCACAACTTGGGTACGTTACCCGAGGTGAGGCTAAGATCAAACAGCTGTCCTAACTGTGGGTCTAATTCCTCAATGAGATCGGAGTACACAGTCGGGACACCAGCTGGTCCCATGGATGCTGTGTTCACTACCTTGGAGAGAGCATGTCCCACCTGTGCGTTACAGAACATTCGGGGGCCACAATCCGCTGGTACAGACATCTCTCCATGTGGGGGTGGAGATGTCTTCACCGAACCTGTCAGCCAGTATGTTGGCAATGTGTGTATGTTCAGTAAACTTCACATCATTGTGAACCCAGTCAGAGCATATCTGGGAGTTACCTCCCAGGTGTCCAGCATAGCTAATGAAGGCCGTATGATTGTCTGTCGAGTCCTTGGAGATATATCTGTGGAACCTGCCCCGGATTATGTCATGAGAGCTTGTAGCTCTTCACATACAATGAGCAAGGGTGTCATACCTCACAAGGAGTCTGCTCTGTCTTGTAGTAGCCACCTCCTCTCGTTGTACAGCTTGGGTATGGCTGGGGTACACCACACTGGATGCTTGGCATTGGTACAAAGAACCACAGTTGGGTAAGGGAATGCCTGATCCATGCAGTCCTGTAGGTGCCGGTAGAAGGCATATGTAAGTGATGCAGTGGCTTGAGTAATGTTGACCACTGGCTAAGGGTCCTTAAAGGAGACCACAGTAGTGTTTAGAATTGTGAATTCGGCCTTTGAGAAAGCCATGTGTATGGTAACCGGCACCACCCACAGCATCGTATGTCAATAGCAGAAGCTATTGTCCAAATAGCATAAGATTAACTTTATTATTAAAATATGTATTACTATTCATTTAGTGATATGTTTCTGCTAATTACATTTGCAAATGCCCGGTAAGACCGGGCCAAAGTGCTCGTGATCTACCTGTTATGGTGGTGTCATTCTGACAAGAAAGTGGCGATACTTCCCTACTGGGACCTCTGGGGATTATTTAAAGCAGTTGTTAACCTGCATCATTGGATGTACACCATTTGGTCTCGGTTTTGGAAAACCTGGTTTACGTAGCACTACACACTATGGGTAGTCAAGCAGACATCCGTGAATGTGGAACATACAGCAGCAGTCAAAACCACTGGCCACATGGACACAGTCCGACAAGTTCTACACTTTGCATATGCACGTTGGTGTCCATTGTAGGACCCAAAAATTGTCCTGTACGGAATACCATCCAGCCTTCATCGTTCAACCAGGAGAAGCGACAGTCGTGACCACGGCACAGCTAGACATATGCACCACCAGCGTGTTTAATGTTGATGACAAGTGTCCATGAAATGCAGGACATATGAACAGAAAACCCCAGACTGTCGAGTTCATAGAAGTTCGTCCACATCCCAGTCCCGCACACATGAAGGATGTGTAATGGGTACTGTCGAGGGTTTCAGCCATGGGATCGTGGGTATGCAGAAATGGGGCTCGGTGTTGTTTGGCAGATAATCCATTGTCCCGCCCCGTGGGATGGATGTGGGTGTAGCACATGCCTCACTCCCCACTAATAATGCAAAGCATCCACCGGATATTGCTAAATGCAGTGTGAAATGTGTACAGCCCTATACCAGTTTCCAGTAGGCAATTCCCATGGATGGACAAGCGTACGAGCAAGATGGCACCCATAACTGCAAACCTGGTGGAATTACACAGCTGCAGTAAGGCATAACACAGGAAATACAGATAGGGACTACAGTAGACACACCCCATAGAAATCCAGACCGCCGTGCGACTACCATCGTACACAGCACTCAATCTGCCAGCAGGAGAATGGGGATCACTCGCTTCCATACTGCGGAACAAATGGGCGACCTGTGGAACACATATTAATGGCACACCAACAACGTCAACTAGGAAGGTCATAGGATGGTTAAACAATGGCGTTCACACTGATAAAGAACATCTGTCAATGAATAAACAGGATCTACATGTTTTGCTGGTGTTATTATGACAATATAGTGCCGGATATTTCCTATTGGGCCTTCTGAGGTTTATTGAAAGCAGTCGCTAACGTGCATCCGTGGATGGACACCATTTGTATTCAGTTATGAAACACCTGGTTTCCGTAGCACTACATAATATGTGTAGTCAAACAGACAACCCCGATTGGGGAACATACAGCTGCAGTCAAAACCACTGTCCAGATGGACACAGTACAACAAGTTCTACACTTTACATATGCACATTGGTGTCCATTGTAGGACCCCAAATATTGTTCCGTACGCTATATCATCCAGCTGCTGCCATTCCACCGAGAAGAAGCGACAGCCGTGACTACGGCACAGCTAGACATATGCATCACCAGCGTGTTTAAGGTTGATGACAAGTGTCCATGAAATGCAGGACATATGAACAGAAATCCACAGATTGTCGAGTCCATACACGTGCGTCCACATCCCAGTCCCGCACACATGAAGGATGTATAATGGGTACTGTCGAGCGTTGCAGCCATGGGATCCTGGGTATGCAGAAATGGGGCTCGGTGTTGTTTGGCAGATAAGCCGTTGTCCCGCCCCGTGGGAGGGATGTGGGTATAGCACATGCCTTACCCCCCACTAATAATGCAAAACATCCACCGGAGAATGCTAAATGCAGCTGTGAAATGTGTACAGCCCTATACAAGTGTCCAGTAGGCAATTCCCATGGACGGACAAACGTACGGCCAAGATGGCACCCATAACTGCAAACCCGGTGGAATTACACAGCTGCAGTAAGGCATAACACAGGAAATACAGTTGGGAACTACAGTGCACACTCCCCATACAAAGTCGGACCGCCGTGCGAATACCGGCGTACACAGCACTCCATCTGCCAGCAACAAAATGGGGATCAGTCGCTGCCATACCGCGGAAGAAATGGGCGACCTGTGGAACACATACTAATGGCACACCAACAACGTCAACTAGGATATGTAAACTATGGCATTCCCACTTATAAAGAAAACATGCTTCAATGAATACATAGGGGATCTACATGTTCTGGTGGTGTTATGTTGACAATACAGTGACGGATATTTCCTACTGGGACGTCTGAGGTTTATTTAAAGCAGTTGCTAACCTGCATCTTTGGATGTACACTATTTGTTCTCAGTTCTAAAAAACCTGGTTTACGTAGCACCACGTAATATGGGTAGTCAAACAGACATCCGCGATTGGGGAACATACAGCAGTAGACAAAACCACTGGCCAGTTGGACACAGTCCAGCAACATCTAACTTTACATATGCAAATTGGTGTCCATTGTAGGACCCAAAAATTTATCCTAACAGAATTCCATCCAGCCATTACCGTCCACCAGGTGACGCGACAGCCGTGAGTACGGCACAGCGAGACATATGCACCACCAGCGTGTTTAAGGTTGATGACAAGTGTCCATGAAATGCAGGACATATGAACAGAAATTCCCAGATCGACGTGTCCATAGATGTGCGTCCACATCCCAGTCCCGCACACATGAAGGATGTGTAATGGGTACTGTCGAGGGTTGCAGCCATGGGAACCTGGGTATGCAGAAATGGGGCTCGGTGTTGTTTGGCAGATAATCCGTTGTCCCGCCCCGTGGGAGGGATGTGGGTGTAGCACATGACCTACTCCCCACTAATAATGCAAAGCATCCACCGGATAATGCTAAATGCAGGTGTGAAATGTGTACAGCCCATACCAGTGTCCAATAGGCAATTTCCATGGATGGACAAGCCTACGACCAAGATGGCACCCATACCTGCAAGCCCGGTGGAATTACACAGCTGCAGTAAGGCATAACACAGGAAATACAGATGGGAACTACAGTAGACACTCCCATAGAAATCCAGACCGCCGTGCGAATCCCGGCGTACACAGCAACCAATCTGCTAGCAAGAATATGGGGATCACTCGCTTCCATACCGCGGAACATATGGGCGACCTGCGGAACACATATTAATGGCACACCAACAACGTCAACTAGGAAGGTCATAGGATGGTTAAACTATGGCGTTCCCACTTATAAAGAACATCCTTCAATGAATTAGTAGGGTCTACATGTTTTGGTGGTGTTAGTTTTGACAATACAGTGGCGGATATCTCACATTGGGACTTCTGAGGTTCATTTAAACCAGTTGCTAACCTGCATCATCGGATTTACACTATTTGGGTTCAGTTCAGAATAAACTGGTTGTCGTAGCACTACATAATATGTGTAGTCAAACAGTCATCCGCGATTGGGTAACATACAGCAGCAGTTAAACCCACTGGCCAGATGGACACAGTCCAACAAGTTCTACACTTTACATATGCACATCGGTGTCCATTGTAGGACCCCAAAAATTGATCCGTAAGCCACATCTACCAGCTGCGATCGAGAGACCTAAAAGGAGTGAATAGCCGTGACTACGGCACAGCTAGACATATGCACCACCAGCGTGTTTAAGGTTGATGACAAGTGTCCATGAAATGCAGGACATATGAACAGACATTCCCAGATTGTCGAGACCATAGAAGTGCGTCCACATCCCAGTCCCGCACACATGAAGGATGTGTAATGGGTACCGTCGAGGGTTGCAGCCATGGGATCCTGGGTATGCAGAAATGGGGCTCGGTGTTGTTTGGCAGATAAGCCGTTGTCCCACCCCGTGGGAGGGATGTGGGTATAGCACATGCCTTATCCCCCACTACTAATGCAAATCATCCACTGGAGAATGCTAAATGCAGCTGTGAAATGTATACAGCCCTACACCGGTGTCCAGTAGGCAATTCCCATGGACGGACAAACGTACAACCAAGATGGCACCCATAACTGCAAACCCGGTGGAATTACACAGCTGCAGTAAGGCATAACAAAGGAAATACAGATGGGAACGACAGTAGACACTCCCCATACAAAGTCGGACCAACGTGCGAATACCGGCATACACAGCACTCAATCTGCCAGCAACAACATGGGGATTACTCGCTGCCATACTGCGGAACAAATGGGAGACCTGTGGTACACATACTAATGGCACACCAACAACGTCAACTAGGAAGGTCATAGGATGTTTAAACTATGGCGTTCCTACTTATAAAGAACATCCTTCAATGAATTAATAGGTTCTACATGTTCCGGCTGTGTTATATTGACAATACAGTGGCGGATATTTCATAATGGGACTTCTGAGGATTAGTTAAAGCAGTTGCTAACCTGCAGCATTAGATTAACACCATTTGGGTTAATTGTAGAAAGACATGGATTTCGTAGCACTACATAATATGGGTAGTCAAACAGACATCCGCGATTGGGGAACATACAGCAGCAGTCAAAACCACTGGCCAGATGGACACAGTCCAACATGTTCTACACTTTACATATGCACATTGGTGTCCATTGTAGGACCCCCAAAATTTATCCCTACGCAATGTCAACCGGCTGCGATCGAGAGACCCAGAAGAGGTGACAGCCGTGACTATGGCACAGCTAGATATATGCACCACCAGCATGTTCAAGGTTGATGACAAGTGTCCATGAAATGCAGGCCATATGAACAGAAATCCCCAGATTGTCGAGTCCATAGAAGTGCGTCCACATCCCATTCCCGCACACATGAAGGATGTGCAATGGGTACCGTCGAGGGTTGCAGCCATGGGATTGTGGGTATGCATAAATGGTGCTCGGTGTTGATTGGCAGATGATCCGTTGTCCCGCCCCGTGGGAGGGATGTGGGTATAGCACATGCGTTACTCCGCACTAATAATGCAAATCATCCACTGGAGAATGCTAAATGCAGCTGTGAAATGTGTACAGCCCTATACCAGTGTCCAGTAGGCAATTCCCATGGATGGACAAACGTACGACCAAGATGGCACCCATAACTGCAAACCTGGTGGAATTACACAGCTGCAGTAAGGCATAACACAGGGAATACAGATAGGGACTACAGTAGAGACTCCACATACAAGGTCAGAGCGCCATGCGAATACCGGCGTACACAGCACTCAATCTGCCAGCAGGAAAATGGGGATTACTCGCTTCCATACCGCGGAACAAATGGCCGACCTGCGGAACACATACTAATGGCACACCAACAACGTCCACTAGGAAGGTCATAGGATGCTTAAACTATGGCGTTCTCACTTATGAAGAACATCCTTCAATGAATTAATAGGATCTACATGTTTTGGTTGTGTTATTTTGACAATACATAGGCGGGAATGTCCTAATGGGACATCTGCGGATTAGTTAAAGCAATTGTTAGCCTGCATCATTGGATTCACACCAGTTGGGTTCAGTGTAGAAGATCCCCGGTTTACGTAGCACTACATAATATGGGTAGTCAAACAGACATCCGTGATTGGGGAACATACAGCAGCAGTCAAACCCACTGGCCAGATGGACACAGTCCAACAAACTCTACACTTTACATATGCACATTGGTGTCCATTGTAGGACCCCAAAAATTTATCCTTACGCAATATCAACTAGCTGCGATCGAGAGACCCAGAAGAACTGACAGCCGTGACTATGGCACAGCTAGATATATGCACCACCAGCGTGTTCAAGGTTGATGACAAGTGCCCATGAAATGCAGGACATATGAATAGAAATCCCCAGATTGCCGAGTCCATAGACGTGCGTCCACATCCCATTCCTGCACACATGAAGGATGTGCAATGGGTACCGTCGAGGGTTGCAGCCATGGGATGGTGGGTATGCAGAAATGGGGCTCGGTGTTGATTGGCAGATAATCCGTTGTCCCGCCCCGTGGGAGGGATGTGGGTATAGCACATGCGTTACTCCCCACTAATAATGCAAATCATCCACCGGAGAATGCTAAATGCAGCTGTGAAATGTGTACAGCCCTATACCAGTGTCCAGTAGGCAATTCCCATGGACGGACAAACGTACGACCAAGATGGCACCCATAACTGCAAACCCGGTGTAATTCCACAGCTGCAGTAAGGCATAACACAGGAAATACAGATAGGGACCACAGTACACACCCCCCATACAAATTCAGACCGGCGTGCGAATACCGGCGTACAGCACTCAATCTGCCAGCAAGAAAATGGGGATCACTCGCTTCCATACTGCGGAACAAATGGGCGACCTGCGGAACACATACTAATGGCACACCAACAACGTCAACTAGGAAGGTTATAGGATGGTTAAGCTATGGCGTACCCACATATAAAGAACATCCTTCAATGAATTAATAGGATCTACATGTTATGGTGGTGTTATTCTGACAATACAGTGGCAGATATTTCCTACTGTGACTTCTGAGGATTATGTAAAGCAGTTGCTAACCTGCATCTTTGGATGTACACCATTTGGTTTCAGGTTTGAAAAACCTGGATGTCGTAGCACTACATAATATGTGTAGTCAAACAGACATCCGCAATTGGGGAACATACAGCAGCAGTCAAACCCACTGGCCAGATGGACACAGTCCAACAGGTTCTACACTTTACATATGCACATCGGTATCCATTGTAGGACCCAAAAATTTTACCCTATGCAATAAAAACGTGATGGAGGGAGCGACACTGAAGGTGTAACAGCCGTGACTACGGCACAGTTAGACATATGCACCACCAGCGTGTTTAAGGTTGATGACAGGTGTCCATGAAATGCAGGACATATGAGCAGAAATACCCATATGGCCGAGTCCATAGAAGTGCGTCCACATCCCAGTCCTGCACACATGAATAGTGTGTAATGGGTACCGTCGAGGGCTGCAGCCATGGGATCGTGGGTATGCAGAAATGGGGCTCGGTGTTGTTTGGCAGATAATCCGTTGTCCCGCCCCGTGGGAGGGATGTGGGTATAGCACATGCCTTACCCCCCACCAATAATGTAAATCATCCACCGGAGAATGATAAATGCAGCTGTGAAATGGGTACAGCCGTATACCAGTGTCCAGTAGGCAATTCCCATGGAAGGACAAACATACGACCAAGATGGCACCCATAACTGCAAACCTGGTGGAATTGCACAGCTGCAGTAAGGCATAACACAGGAAATGCAGATAGGGACTACAGTACACACTCCCCATACAAAGTCAGACCGGCGTGCATATACCGGCGTACACAGCACTCAATCTGCCAGCAAGAAAATGGGGATCACTCGCTACCATACTGCGGAACAAATGTGTGACCTGCGGAACACATACTAATGGCACAACAGCAACGTCAACTAGGAAGGTCATAGCATCTCTGAACTATGGTGTTCACGCTTATAAAGAACATCCTTCAATGAATTAATAGGATCTACATGTTTTGGTTGTGTTATTTTGACAATACAGTGGCAGAAATTCCCTAATGGGACATCTGAGGATTAGTTAAAGCATTTACTAGCCTGCATCATTGGATTTACACCATCTGTGTTCAGTTTGGAATAACCTGGTTAACGTAGCACTACATAATATGGGTAGCAAGCAGACATCTGCGATTGGGGAACATACAGCAGCAGTCAAACCCACTGGCCAGATGGACACAGTCCAACAAGTTCTACACTTTACATATGCACATTGGTGTTCATAGTAGGACCCCAAAGATTCATCCGTACGCAATGTCAACCAGCTGCAATCGAGAGACCCAGAAGAACTGACAGCCGTGACTACGGTACAGCCAGACATATGCACCTCCAGCGTGTTCAAGGTTGATGACAACTGTCCATGAAATGCAGGACATATGAACAGAAATTCCCAGATTGTAGAGTCCATAGAGGTGCGTCCACATCCCATTCCCGCACACATGACGGATGTGTAATGGGTACCGTTGAGGGTTGCAGCCATGGGATCCTGGGTATGCAGAAACGGGGCTTGGTGTTGTTTGGCAGATAATAGGTTGTCCCGCACCATGGGAGGGATGTGGGAGTAGCACATGCCTTACTCCCCACTAATTGTGCAAAGCATCCACCGGATAATGCTAAATGCAGGTGTGAAATGTGTACCGCTCTATACCAGTGTCCAGTAGGCAATCGCCATGGATGGACAAGCGTAGGACCAAGATGGCACCCATAACTGCAAACCTGGTGGAATCACACAGCTGCAGTGAGGCATAACACAGGAAATACAGATAGGGACTACAGTAGACACTCCCCATACAAAGCCAGACTGCCGTGCGAATACCGGCGTACACAGCACTCAGTCTGCCAGCACCATAATGGGGATCACTCGCTTCCATACTGCGGAAGAAATGGGCGACCTGTGGAACACATACCAATGGCACAAAAACAACGTCAGCTAGGAAGGTCATAGGATGGTCAAACTCTGGCGTTCCCACTTATGGAGAACATCCTTCAGTGAATTAATAGGATTAATGTCAATTGACCATGGAATACACCTAATCAACATCAAAGAACCACTGACACCTTATGGCACACAATCCAAAACACACATAGGTAGATGAAACAGTCAACGTAGACATTGTCCACGACAGGTCACAAATGGTATACAAAGGTTACTTCATGGACATGTAAGCGCTTTCACCCGTAGGCTCCGTCAGACTTACACATGACATAGAAGCATCCAGGCTTTAAATATCCCCCCTTACACTTTCATTGGTTAGTTTCTCAGCAAACAATGAACATGTAACCACAGCACAGAAAGCACAGACGCAATGTTAACTACACACACATATATTATCATCTCAGAAAACATCCTAGTAACACATGTATTATATGATATTGTACTATGCCTAATACTCATCAATCAAAGATCTAACAATATATATAAAAGATATGCATATCATATCAATGTAATACAGTGGTACACAACTGAAAGAGTGGACTAATGTGTGTTAACTGTATATCTGTACCTAAACTACATTCCTGTCACGGGGGTTTAAGCCACCCGCTTCTCAAAAGAGGCTTCATCAGTGTTTCACCGGTCAGCCCTGGTGTGTGGTCAACCCTCCACCTAATAATCCATCTAAATCCGCATTCTAAAGCATAGTTGATGAGGTCCCCCCTCTGGTATTATAACCTAGCCGTCGTAAAACACCGAATGTAGACGTATGCCTTGTGATGTGCTCATAGCCGTAGGCATACGCCAATCCTGCGGCTGCCCAGGGCACCGCACTAGTAGGGCCACCTGTCTAGTAGGTGTGTCATGTAGGTATACCAGGATGGGGGCACCATGTGTTGTGGTGGTGTGCACCATGGAGCCCTACAGCCTAGGGCAGCAGTCGATCTAAGGCCGCTGCCGTAGGAGGGGTAGTACGGTCTGCAGGTATGTGCAGAAGTGCACATGAAACAGCGGTCCACAAGGATTACCCATAGTGGCGACACCTGCACAGATGGCTATAGCGGGACACACACATGACCATGCATACAGCACAGTTAGACATACACACACCATAAATAGGCAATTACACACAAGGTTTATGGCGTGTACGGGCACAGTGTCAGTACAGCAAGGATAGCTGTCTGCCACGATGTCCAGCAGATGTCTCTAGGGTGTTCTGGAATATGGACGGTGCATGGACAATGAGTGGATATGCATCGTACCACAGTTCTATGTGTCAGCCGTGCAAATATGTGATACATGGGACAGACAGCTGTCCATGCAAGAGCAGCACTACGGGCACAACATAGGTACGTAGATATACAATGACAGAGATACAGACGGACACATGTGGCAAGCCCGTGCGTGTAACGTACACAGCACCACCCCACCACACCATAGCAGGGTGCACATGGAGAACACACTACGGAGGTCGCCAACCACAGCAGGCACACAAGCAGTCCACGAGCTGCGTCTCACCATCCACAAACACAGGGATGGCGGCAGGATATGAGTGTTCTGCGGAAACCTCAAAGCCATACCCTATGAACCCATGCAGCTGGGAGCATGGACACACACACACATGTGGCAGGCATGGTGATTGACCACACCCCCACATACCCAACCACACAACAGTATGACACAGGTATGGAACGCGCTACGTGGACCACTGAACACACCACCGTCAGAGGCACATGTACAGGTGGGTGACAACATCCGTAAAGGAATGGCCACCGATAGCCAAGGTATGTGGTGCCAAGCATCTAAAATAACTCCACTCTACTAGGGAAGCTGTGAACACACACACCACAAACACACACAGGGAAGGGGCGGGAGTCGAACCTACGCCTACCTACATGAACTCACTACAGCATGAAGCATTTACAGAACGCGCTACCGAGATTACTGAACACAGTGCTGTCAGAGGCATACTTCTAGGCGGGTGACATCACCCGTAAGGGAATAGCTGGCAATAGCCAAGGTATGTGTTGCGAAGCGTCTAAAAGCATGTTCATCTGCAGAGACAGCTGGAAACACACACACACACACACACACACACAGGGAAGGGCTGAGAGTCGAACCTACGCCTACCTACATGAACTCACTACAGCATGAAGCATTTACAGAACGCGCTACCGAGAATACTGAGCAAAGCGCTGTCAGAGGCATACTTCTAGGCGGGTGACATCACCCATAAGGGAATAGCTGGCAATAGCCAAGGTATGTGTTGCGAAGCATCTAAAAGCATGTTCATCTGCAGAGGCAGCTGGAAACACACACACAGGGAAGGGCCGAGAGTCGAACCTACGCCTACCTACATGAACTCACTACAGCATGAAGCATTTACAGAACGTGCTACAGAGATTACTGAGCACAGCGCTGTCAGAGGCATACTTCTAGGCGGGTGACATCACCCGTAAGGGAATAGCTGGCAATAGCCAAGGTATGTGTTGCGAAGCATCTAAAAGCATGTTCATCTGCAGAGGCAGCTGGAAACACACACACACACACAGGGAAGGGCCGAGAGTCGAACCTACGCCTACCTACATGAACTCACTACAGCATGAAGCATTTATAGAATGCACTACCGAGATTACTGAGCACAGTGCTGTCAGAGGCATACTTCTAGGCGGGTGACATCACCCGTAAGGGAATAGCTGGCAATAGCCAAGGTTTGTGTTGCGAAGCGTCTAAAAGCATGTTCATCTGCAGAGGCAGCTGGAAACACACACACACACACACACACACACACACAGGGAAGGGCCGAGAGTCGAACCTACGCCTACCTACATGAACTCACTACAGCATGAAGCATTTACAGAACGCGCTACCGAGATTACTGAGCACAGTGCTGTCAGAGGCATACTTCTAGGCGGGTGACATCACCCGTAAGGGAATAGCTGGCAATAGCCAAGGTGTGTGTTGCGAAGCGTCTAAAAGCATGTTCATCTGCAGAGGCAGCTGGAAACACACACACACACACACACAGGAAGGGCCGAGAGTCGAACCTACGCCTACCTACATGAACTCACTACAGCATGAAGCATTTACAGAATGCGCTACTGAGATTACTGAGCACAGCGCTGTCAGAGGCATACTTCTATGCGGGTGACATCACCCGTAAGGGAATAGCTGGCAATAGCCAAGGTATGTGTTGCGAAGCATCTAAAAGCATGTTTATCTGCAGAGGCAGCTGGAAACACACACACACACACACACACACACACAGGGAAGGGCCGAGAGTCGAACCTATGCCTACCTACATGAACTCACTACAGCATGAAGCATTTACAGAATGCGCTACCGAGATTACTGAGCACAGCACTGTCAGAGGCATACTTCTAGGCGGGTGACATCACCCGTAAGGGAATAGCTGGCAATAGCCAAGGTATGTGTTGCAAAGGGTCTAAAAGCATGTTCATCTGCAGAGGCAGCTGGAAACACACACACACACACACACACACACACACAAGGGCCGGGAGTCGAACCTACGCCTACCTACATGAACTCACTACAGCATGATGCATTTACAGAACGCGCTACCGAGATTACTGAGCACAGCACTGTCAGGAGGCATACCCCTAGGTGGGTGGTATCATCTGCAGAGGCAATGCGGCCGATAGGGAATGAAGACAGAGTGCGCAGTCACACAGCCTGTTACCATCCCAAGGTGGCCGTACAGTAACACGGTAGTGCTGCAGTCGGGAATACCAACTAACTACGGAGCAGTACATCACGACATGAATACGGGATGCACCACATTACAGTATACCCTATGAGAGGGCATCCGGCGTGCAGGATGTAGGCAGCCAATGTGGCATGACAGCCACATATGAGTCACCTGGATGGTCACCATGTCTATGCAGGATGTCAATGGCCATGGCTACACACCTAGTAACAGACATCGGTGCTGACTGTCCCGACTGGTGTACTGGCCATGCCTCTCACACCTAGCGGTTGCGAAGGGGAGACAGACATGCTCACGGGGTATCAACGCAGTCGGCCGCGGTGTGCACTGTACTGTGTGTCCATCTACACAGCTGCTTACTGAGCATGCTCAGACACTTAGAATCGGCACAGTGCAGACAGGCATACACATGGGGCGACGGCATGGGAGGCAGAATGTGGACCGTCGTGTGTGTCCAGCCACACAACAGCAACCCGGCCATGCCACAGACATGGCAGTTGCGGAGGGGAAACAGGCATGCACCAGGGGTATCAATGCAGATGGGCGCGGTGTGCACTGTACTGTGTGTCCATCTACACAGCTGCTTACTGGGCATGCTCAGACACTTAGAATCGGCACAGTGCAGACAGGCATACACATGGGGCGGCATGGGAGGCAGAATGTGGACCGTCGTGTGTGTCCAGCCACACAACAGCAACCGAGGGGAAACAGACATGCACCCGGGGTATCAATGCAGACGGGCGCGGTGTGCACTGTACTGTGTGTCCATCTACACAGATGCTTACTGGGCATGCTCAGACACTTAGAATCGGCACAGTGCAGACAGGCATACACATGGGGCGATGGCATGGGAGGCAGAATGTGGACCGTCGTGTGTGTCCAGCCACACAACAGCAACCCGGCCATGCCACAGACGTGGCAATTGCAGAGGGGAAACAGGCATGCACCCGGGGTATCAATGCAGACGGGCGCGGTGTGCACTGTACTGTGTGTCCATCTACACAGCTGCTTACTGGGCATGCTCAGACACTTAGAATCAGCACAGTGCAGACAGGCATACACATGGGGCGACGGCATGGGAGGCAGAATGTGGACCGTCGTGTGTGTCCACCCACACAACAGCGACCCGGCCATGCTCACACACGTAGTATGTGCTACGCGCCATCCGGCATGCAGACGGAGTGCACACACCACAAGTCACGGCCAGGTAAACCCGTACACACGTGCAGGGTGGACACACATGGAGTCACACGTACACACACAGATGACAGCAGTGGCGTCACGAGTGCAGGCTGAATATGTACACACTGTAGTGCACACTGTAGCTGCTATGCCAGCACCATGTCATCGGTGCAGCAGTATGCCTCACGGTCCAGAAACTGCATGTGACATATGTCCAGAAGACTATGTGGTGGTGTACGTCCGTCGTGAAGAGTACACATGTACTATCAATGATCCCACAGGTGTGATGTAGTCCACCCGTACCGGTATACACGGACAGGCATGCTCCACACATACCACGGGCCTGACACAGGTATGACACATGACTGCAGCTGTACCACAGTGAAACAATGTCCGGATATGTGACATATGTGATTTCCTGGCTGTGTGCATGGACTGCACGCAGGACACATATGAAGCCATGTGATGAACCACATGCATGACACAGGCGTACGTGGTAATACACACACGAAGGGAAGGCAGATACATGTCTGTGGTATGCACCCCCTACAGGGTGTAGCGGTGTTCACAGGGACACATACCCTTGTACAGTTTGCCTGTGACAGCTGTGATACCAAACCACAGTCCATGTTCCATGTATGTTGACACACATGTCACAATGTAGCAATGCATACACACATGGCAACAGGGGATACATGTGACACGTGTATTGTGCACGGTGCAGCCATGCAGGGGCGGTGTCTGGTGTCCGTAACACAGTTGCAACCCCCTCCCACATGCATACCCATCATGGGGGCCGTCATATGGTGGCATAGTAACAGCACGCATGGCAGTCTGTATGTACACCATTTGTTTAAACACCTGTCCACATGCATGTGTGCAGGTGCTGGTCACACGAGTGTCACACACCATCCTACCCTGCCATGTGCATACAGTCTGCTATGTCGCCTTTACATGACAGCACTGCCATGATGCATACCCATCGGCCATGCGGGATCGACCATATGTCACATTGCCACTGTAACCCCTACCACCTCCCACGTGCAGATATTGGCACAGCTGCCAGATACAGTGGTAGTACGCAGGATGCACCACATACCGCTGCACGCCTGCACAAATCCCATGTAGCGGGTGTGGCATTCCTAGCACCAACATGTGTGCAGGAATGTGTGCCCATGTATGCCACAGATCGGGGGGACTATGTGCCATGTGCCACACATCACTGTACACCATGGTAGAGATCTGTACCTACCTCAGTGTGGGGTGCATCGATGTGGATGGTATAGTACATGCAACACGTCATCCCTCCGTGTAGACATGTGTGGCCACCACCATGTCAGTGTGTCAACATGTGTGTATGTCTGCTGCCTGTTGAGAGGGTGTATGCAGATATCGTGTTGTGACTGGACACTGACCACACAGGGTGACCATCCCGTAGTGGTGCTGCATTGTACAGCCCTATCATTGCCATACCTGTGAGCCTTACTGGCCACTTGTGCAAGACCACCCCCTGTGACATGGCGCATCGGTGCATTGTCTTGTGAGGGTGCCGACCACACAGACAGGTGTCCCCATCTGCACACAATGGTGTGTGTGCCATAGAGGTGTACGCCCCGCGAATACGGGAATATTCCCTTACCGGTACAGCATCCGACTGTCGAACACTGTGCACCACAGCTGACAGGTGACACCTGCGGTCAGTAGCCAGCACACTGCGTACGACACCTGCAGAATGTCACCATACCTGTACTGTGTCATGCCATGTATGTGATGTCTCTGTCCACCGTAGCCTGTGGCACCGACCACAGGCGTCAGGTGCAGTATATGTGTGGACATGTGCGTCATGTACCGTGTAAGCAACGTTACACTGTATCCGGCTCCGTGCTCCACAGGTTTATGTGTCTGACCTCTCTTCTTGCAATCCCGACTATCTGTTCTCTATATCACAAAAGCTCTGCACCTGCTCCCATAGTATTCCTACATAGATAAAGTACATGTATACTAAATGGAGTACTACACTGGCCTAGAATCCCCTTGTGTGCCCACTTCCCTATAGGTGCCTTCTGACCCGGTTACACCTCAAATGCATTCACATTCTCTGGCATGTCGAAGGGTCAATTGCTAGCGACCTCTCCTGTTCAGATGGTGAATCTGGGCATCCTGGCCACTGTTACAGGTGCCTCATGGACACGGACAAGCCACACCTCCCCAAATGAACATAATACATGTGACAGACGCAACTATATAGCCAGACAGGGGGCTGTGCTCTCTCACACCATGACCGGCAAGACCAAGCGGGAGGGGAAGGACACCATGCACACCACATACCCAGTGTCACATGTGACTATCGCAAATGCTAATCAAACACATGAACACACTAAGACATACCTGGAGGCACTGTAAGACATGTCACGAACCTAACGAGCACTCTGAAGCAGACACACAAGCTACTGCCTCCACAAGACATAGGACATGCAACACATAGTTCTCAACGTCTGTGTGCTAAACTGTCGAACCCCAAAGGCGACACACACACTGCCAGACACACCTGTAATGGGTGACGCCACTGCCAGACACACCGACATCCCACCCACCAGACTGAACAAGGGAATGATCACAGTATGCTGCCTGCCGGGCGCTGGAATACGCCACATAACACACGCACTCAGGTCACTCCGCAGCATGTACAGGTATGACGCGGTCATTGCCCATGCTGGTGTCAACGACTGGTGGCATACCACCCTGGGATACATTACAGGAGACATAGAGGGTCACTCAGATTGTGTATCCCAGGCCGGCATGTCCCTGACCCTGGGCAGTATCCCACCCTCATCAAGTATGATGCCACTATACTGGCTCAATGTGGTCACCCTTGATAATGTGCCTGGTTACTGGTGTCAGTCTGAGGGGATCCAGATTCCTCATACCTGGGATGACATGCTTGACACGCCACACCCCTTCGCATGGTATGGCTGGAAGCTGTCGCCCCTGGTCTTGAAGGGTTTGGCGAAAGCACCTTCCACCCCCACAGTGCTCACTGCAGGCACGGCTGGAATGATAAACCTACCACCCTACACTACAAACCTGGAGAACACACAGGATAATACTGCTCACTGCCAGTGGTCTACGGCCAAGCTGCACACCCTCAAATGCCCTCCTCAGTATGGAGGACATCGATGTCAGTGCTGTGACTGAAAAATTGGTCAGGGCTGCTGAGAGCACCCCAGCACTATCGGGTCATACCCCATATCACGCGTTCAGGACCATAACCCGGACCTAACACAGAAGGAGGGGGAGTCTCCATTTCCATGAAGGATACACACACCTCCATGTTGGCAGAGATGCACGTAGCAGCGGGGAATATCCAGGTGCAATTAACCATGGTTAGGACTGCCCTACAGTTTGTTGCATGCTACAGACCACCCTCCCAAACCCAGGATACCTGCACAGCCTTCCTGAAGACACTGGTGAGTGTGAATGCTCTCACAACACCGTCATATTGGGTAACATCAACCTCCCATACATAGACCGGGAACATTACCCAGGGCACAACACCCTACGCCAAAGGTCCCAGGTGTTCATACACCTGACTGTTGTGGAACAACCATGCACCATGCCCACAAGGGGGGGACGTATACCAGTTCTGATCATCACACATGGGGACGATATGCTCCACACAAGATGTACATCCCTCAATGGTGATGTCAGACCATATAGTGAATCCACTGGTGATCCGCATCCTGCACCCAACACCGGCATGGGAGACCACAGTGATGACCTCTCCACAGCTAACCACACACGTCATATGACCGGTGTGGTACCCTACAAGGCCTCCATGCCAGTGGTAAACACAGGCCACACTGCTGAAACCCTTACAAATGCCTTCTATGAGCACCCCCAGGGATGTCTGCACCAAGCGATCCTGATAACATCAGGACCTTGTCCACCGAAGGCAGGCACATGGTCTGGTGGACCCCAGCCATTGACAAACTGTACAACAAGAGTTTGAGCTAATACATGACAGAGCAATATCAGTACCAGGGAAGGCATCACTGATTAATACCGGCGTTAACATACGATCACACATGCAATCATCCAAGGCCGCTTGTGGGAGTGGTACTGCAGAGGACACATAAGACAACCATAGGGCCTTCCTTAGCTGTGGTAGGGACATGGGTGGGAGCACACAGTCATGCCCGGAATTACTCCAGAGTGATACAATGATCACTGAACCCACAGACATTGTCAACAAACCAGCGGACATGTTCCATGCATACATCTACCCCCCCCAAGAGGGGACGTATCCATCCCACCAGAGTCTAGCCTCCCAAACATCCCGTATGCCCAGGAGAGATCTGATATCTGTTAAGCGGTGAACACAGCACCAATGGGACCAGATGGTGTCCCTGGCTGTGTGCTACACAACCTCATTGAGGCCCTCGCCCCGCACATAAGGCCACTGTGTCATCTTAGGCTTACTACGGGCTAGGTCCCCACTGGATGGCATACGGCAACTGTGTTCCCACTACACCAGGGTAGTGCTCTTATGGACTGTAGACATCCCTGCCCTATCAGCTTGACAAGCCTTGTCTGCAAAGCTGTGGGGAGGTCCATACTGGAGCCCATAAATACAGACAGTGGTGTACAGCCAATACCGGAACATACCCACAT
This sequence comes from Protopterus annectens, assembly GCF_019279795.1. Lineage (NCBI taxonomy): Eukaryota > Metazoa > Chordata > Ceratodontiformes > Protopteridae > Protopterus > Protopterus annectens. The sequence goes on from NC_056737.1 coordinate 1,338,475,144, forward strand.
CGACTTAGTCAAGGGCAGATCCTGCCTCCCAAACCTGCTCGACCTGTCTGGAGGGGTCACTAAGGCCATTGATGGGGGTACGTCGGTTTGCACAGACTACCATGACCTGGCGGGAGCGTTCAAACAACACTCCACGTGGGCAGCATGGAAAGGCTCACTAGCGTACATGTGGAGACATATGTCACACGATGGTTTGCCAACTGGATGGAGGTCACACCACACAGGGTTTGTGTTCCTGGTGCCATGTCAGACTCCAAGCTGGTCTCGACTGGTGGCCCACAGAGCTCAGTCCTTGGCCCCCTCCTGTTCGGCATTTAACCTTCCAATGTGCATGCAAACATAGGGGGATTGTGGCAGACAAGGTATGCAGATGACTGCACACCGGCCACCATACTCAACACCCCATCAGACACGGACATCCACCTGGGGTCTCATAGAAATAGATAACTGGTGCCAGAGCCATGGCCTGATGCTACATGCCAGGGAAGGTGTAGACCTACTCAGTGGGAAAGACATGTTCACCCCGACTTACCATATAGGTGGTAATCCATTAAACATGGTGGACGTGATCAGGGACATGGGTACCACACCTGTCGGTAACCTCTGTCGACACACACATTGCCAATGTGGTTGGGAAGACATTCCACTGTGGCCACCTGGTCAGGAAGGGATTCACATCCACATCAGGGGAGTTCATTGTACCCCTGTACTCTTCACACATCAGACCAATGATTGCATACAACGCCACATCTGGGATGTACCTAACCTGACACCTGCAGCACTTGGAAGGACCACAAACGTTCCACAACACAGGGATAAAGGTGCTGAGACATGTGTCACACGCTGCCCGACCGAGGGGACTCCGGCTGTATACCTTCTCAGCCCGTCTGCTCTGAGGTGATCTGTGCCTGTCATACACGGCCATGTCTGACCTGGGTGACATGGACATGTTCCACCTCCTAGGCTCCAAGTAAACACGCGCACAGATGCAACTGACAGACACCTCAACACGGACATAAATAGGACGTGCTGGGGGGACAGAGTCATCGCCCAGAGACCCCCTACAACATGGAAAGGATTCCCAGCCCATGTGAAGCAGAGCCACTGACTGACTTTGTCCAAGAGTAATCCTGACGTGTGGATGTGTGATCGTAGGTATGCGCCAGGCATCATCTCTGTGTCACTGCTGGACAGAGGGGCAGTGAACCGATGGATGTAGTATCCTCATCCTAAGGGGTGGTGACAGCCACACACACTCTGGCTAGGCTTACACATGCAGTAGGGCACATAGGCTGGTATGTACCTATGCGCCTATGTACCTATGTAGGGGTCCATGCAGGTTGCGGGTACCTGTGGTATGCTGATATTGCCAGATATGCCTGTGGGTAACCCACAGCTACACGTTGGGGACTGATAACAGTGCTCCCAGTAGGCACATGCAAGTACACCATATTTGGCATACAGGTTAACAGAACCAACATGGTGCTACACATGTAACCGCCATGCATACCGTGTACACAGATCAATGTATGCTGCACCTGCACTACATGGTATGTCTGCTGCATGATGTTGGTACACAACCCACGTCACATACGCACCTGTCACCTGTCATACACAACCACTGCAACATACACATCGCGCACTATGCGGACACAGGTATCACATACACCTCTCACTATCTTGTCCACCCTGTGCATCAGCATATGTTTGCATAACCGTGCACCAATGGTGTGGAACACGGTGCTGCGGCAGAGGCTTCATCATATGCACAGGGTGATATGTATGCCAGGGGCATAGGCTGTACCAATGGATGACATCATGTGTGTGTGTAAGGGCCGGTGCATATACTGGGCATGACTGTGCAGTATGCATGTGGATGTGGTGGAGCCCTGCAGTTGTATCTGCTGTGTGTGGGTATGTGTGTACACAGTTCAGCCATCTGTGATGCCTACACAGGGTATACTTGGCAGCCCCAGACTATACAGTGCAGGTTGTACGGCTCACTGTGTCCGCCTGCGGCCACGTGACCCGTGCCTGCCTGGGGTCGCACGGGCACTACCGGGTGGAGGTATGGAGTGGCCACTCTCCGATGACACATGTCCGCTGGAACCGTGTCCATGCTGGGACCGGCCAGGGCCACGTCCATGTGGCCTGCTGTGTCCTGGTGTGGTTGGTGTAGCACCAGCTGCACTACTGCTGCTACCAGCACTGTGTGAGTGGGCATGAGAGGTGGCACACACACGTCGACCTGCACTAGGTGGTGTTGCTGGCCTACGGCCACGTGTCCTACACCTCACCCCTACCAGGTGTTCCAGCACAGACAGCTCACGCTCGCGGATTGACATGCCTCGGTCGAGGATTCCAACCATCTCACCTAATCTCCTATCCAGAACATCGGCAACCTGCTGTTGAGCATTCGCCATTGACTGGATGTTCTCATTTAAGGAATGGATTGCGGCCCTCTGCAGCCTCTGCCCTTCTTGGTTCTGCCATTCGGCACGTGCCTGTGCCGCCATTACAGTCTGAAACATGCGTCTGGTGATACCAGCTGCTGCACCCTGTACAGCAGGTGCATGTCTACCAGAGCTCCTCCTACGAGCAGCACCAGCCACATGCCTGTGTGGCACATCACCAGTCATTACACTGGCAACATGGTGTGTACCCGCACCTTCTCTGGCCACCACACAGTCCTGCTCAGTGCCAACAGACGATGACTGTCCTTCCTCTATGGGCAACGGTGGTGTGGTATGTGTCGGCATCTGAACCGTGTGCGGAGATGAAGGGTTCATAGGTGGGATGTTAACCAATGGCGCAGCTTCTGCCCGTGACGACCCTGCCTGTGCCTCATGCATATGGTCATCACCGCTAGTATCTGTGGGGACACTAGCATCAGATGGACCGCAGGAGGGGAACGCACCTACAGCACCTGTGGATACAAAGACATACTGTAAGATACATTACACACACGCAGACACACACACAGACACACACACACACATGCAGACACACACACAGACACACACACACACACATGCGGAGACACACACACGCTGACACACACACAGACACACACACATGCAGACACATCATGCATGTGATATTGCAGGTGGCATGCAGCATTCCCACACCACAGCTCAGTGAATGCAGGCCAGACATTAATAGTGGTAGTATGCATACTGCCCTGGGGTGCACACTACATCAAGCAGGTGTCATTTCAGTAGGCTTGCAGTACACACATTCATGGTAGTTTGCATGCATCACCGTGATACACCGTGTGGCCACAGGCGGGTTAACACTACACATGGCTGGCATCACTTTGTCATGTACACCGCAAACATGTGCGATAACATCTGGACATGTGACAATGGTGTCCCACCACATGCACTACATCAAACTGGACGTCACAGTGCAGTGTTATGTGTACAGGCTACAGATAGAATGCATGTGTAACAAGGATGTCTGTGCAGGTGTGGTTGGTGTGAGCTGTGTACATAGCTGTACAGTGGGGAGTACGGGCACTGTGCCACTGCATGGCAGCAAGACACAGGTATGTTTCTGTGCGATGCGTAACATGGATGCATTGCATTGCCATGTCTGCAACACAGTCATGCTGTTCCACAGCACGTATATGGTAGACATTGGTGGCACCTCCAGTGGCTGCAGACAGGCATTTCGCTTGTCTGGTGTACCACATCAGATGTACAGGGGGTCCACTACAGCTATGATCGCACTATGTGTGGACAGGGTGCAAAGGTGACTACCCACTGCAGATGTACTGTGTGGCAACATGCCTGTGGGTATCACCCATGGCCATGTTTGACTGGGTCATGGACAATTGTGTATGATGGGCATCGTGTACACATCTCTGTGGTGGCCCATGTGACATACACCCGTACTAGTCTGAGGTGTCACATTCGAAGGCTATGCAGACATTGTGGATGTCTGCTATGTCGTGCGTAGGTCATGTCATGGTGTGACAATGTTGCAGACAGAACACCATGTGCATGGGACATGTCATGTGCCATGTCACAACGTGTGCACACAATGCAGGGGCATAGGTCACATTGGTAACACCTGTGTGCTGGCCAGATCACAGCTCACTATGTGGTACTGTGTGCTTACCGCAAAGGCATTCCAATGCATACTACACATGCAGCCATTGTAGAACACCTCCACCATTGTATGCATAGCTGACTGCACATATCACACCGATGGTTATGTGGTGTCATGCCGGTGTATACTAATGGTTGTATCTACTGTACATGGGTGGCGTGTGTGTCGTGTGGTGCAACCTGTATACCGTGGCTGGAGCAGACCCAAGTGTGCATGTCATACCTGGACACATGGAGAATATCTATACAGTGTAACATGCCTATTACTAGCAACAGTCTCACCTGCGACGGACCCATGTCTGTGCGACACGCCAGAGGTACCTGTATAGGGGCGACACAACAGTATACACATTATCCATTACTGTAGCCACAGTAAGCACTGTGCATGTCACATCATGTACCTGTGTGGTAGCATGTGTTATGCACATGTCTGCAAACATGAAGACAAAAAAGCCCAGGGAACACGCCACCAACAAAAATCCTGCACAGATGCAATACAAACGCTGTAAAAGTCCAGTAGTCAATGGAAATAGAGCAACGATTATTTTGTAGTGTAACGTTAGAACTTTTATTTTAAACAAGCACTTTCGGAAGGCTTCGTATCCTTCCTTCCTCAGACAAAAACAAAACGCTAAATTACTACAACTCCCGTGTTAAATAGGGTAACAATTATTCCATTAACAATTTGCCAATTTAAGTTAATGACATACCAATCTTCTGAAAATTACTTAAAAATATTGTGTTTAAAAACCGGCTTGTTTTGGTACACAATCATCAGTCATTTAAAAACATGAATCTTACACTATACGCACAAAATACCTACAACCCTATCATGGACTTGTCAACAGTAAATATATTTAAATTAAACAATGTTTATTAAAAACTCGTTAAGTTAAAAAACTGTATATGTTAATTCTATATGATCGAGTCGATTACTAATGCATTAACCAAATGGGACTAATGATATCACTGCAGTTTATCAAAGGCAATACATTTATCTAGCTTGTCCCCGGTCCTTATTTCACGCCCTAAGGTTAAACAAACCTTGTCGTCTAAAAATACCCGTCAGGCCAAACATATGTTAAATGAGACAAAACTGATATTGTTAGCTAAATGAACCCAGTGCATATGCTTATGTAAAAGTAAAAATAAAAATAAAAATATCGTGATAATAAAAGTTTGAGCTGCACAAGAATCTCCAATGTGCAACGCAATATTTTTTATATATTTGATATATATATATATACCTGTAAGTAATGTTTTTATATAAAACTATCAAATCAGAATAAAATTAATTATTCATTATTAACTATCACTAAAAATCAAATAAATAAAAACGAATGGTAATAATGATTTATAATAATAATAATAATAATAATATTAATAATAATAATAATAATGATAATAATAAATAATGGTTCAATAACCAATGCCCTACATGTTATAACATTCCCCCTAAAGGCTAACATGTGAGTACAAACCAAATGTGAAACTAGGTTACATTAAATTACATTATTGTACCCTAACAGGAATACCTCTATAAGGATATTGTGTATACTGTGCACCACCTAAAATCTAAAGGATGATAAGTTATCTCCTTAAGGCTAAAAGTTTTAATATACAGGTAAGGGAAATAGATTCATTTAGGCCCGGATATGTGTGTGCGGCCGTCCTCAATTGCCATAGCAGTTCTTCCTTTTCTAATAAGATCTGCCATGGGCCTGAGTTTGCTTCCACCTTAATTTGCTTCAAAACAGCAAAATTAAAAATGTGGTCTTTATGTTCCATAATGTGGCAAGCTAGCGCGTTATTAATGTCATTCCTAGAAATTGCATACAGATGTTCATAAATTCTTTTATGCAATGCCCGCTCGGTCTTTCCTATATAGAAAGCCGAGCAGTGCCTGCAGCTTGCCACATAAACCACTGCTTTAGAAAAGCAACTAAAGTTTCCAATCAATTTGTATTTTACATTGTTTATTACCACATGGCTCCCTTCCTGTATGAATTTGCATTGATTGCAAAATCCGCACCTAGTCATCCCTTTTAGCCTTTTAAAGGTAGTAGTGTTGTTCCTTTCCAACAAGGCCTTTAGGTTAAACCCTTTTCTAAAAGTAATATTGGGTGTAGTGCCTAACAACTGATGTAAATTTGTATCTTCCATTATATTTACCCAATTTTTCTGTAAGATTTTTCTTATGAAATGATGGTCTATAGAAAACGTACACAAGAACCTAACTCCCATATCAGATGCATTAGTACTTCTGTCGTTCATCACAACCATCTCTTGATTGGCTACTACAGACGGATCCTGTCTATTTAAAATAGGTTTAAAATATCCAGATTCTCTTTTAAACACCACCTCAGACTTAATCTCCAAAATAAGTGAATCCGGGTATCCCCTATTTAAAAACATGTTACTCAGATTACTACACTCATCATGGAAGTCCTCATCTTTAGTAATCATACGTGCCGCCCTCACCATCTGCCCTTTCACTACTGCTCTTTTTTGATGGCGAGGGTGGCAACTACTAAAGTGGAGAAACCCGTTGGAATAGGTGGGTTTTCTGTGAATCTTACTGGTGAATCTAAAAGCCCCGGTGTCTTTGTTTAACTTTATATCTAAGAAACTGATCTCAGTATCGTTCACCTCATATGTGAAATCTAAAAAGTCAGTCATTGTTTTAATGTCATCTATAAATGGGACTACCATTTCCGGAGGTCCTTTCCATAAAAGGAACATGTCGTCCTGGTACCTAGTGTACCAGGCGACATGTTCCTTAAATAAGGGGTTGTTAAACAGTAATGTGTTTTCCCATTGTGCCATGACACAATTAGCAAAAGCCCCCCCACAGGGTGATCCCATGGCTACACCGGAAGATTGCCTGTAAATCAAGTTGTTAAAAGTGAAAAAATTATATTTTAACACTAATTCCAATAAAGTCTCAATTGTGTAAATAGTGTTTTGTTCTACTCTTCTTGACTCAAGGAACTCTCTAACCCAGTCCAGACCCAGTTGTTGTGGGATGACCGTGTATAGATCTTTTACATCCACAGTCATAAATATTAGGTTAGGGTCAAAGGGTATCCTATTAATGTTCTCTAGAAAACCCCACGAGTCCTTACATATCTGAGTTTCTTTTTCGATATATGGTTTTAAGAAACTATCTACATATTTGGCACAAGCAACCAGAATGGATCCTCTACCGTCAACTATGGGTCTGAAGGGGGGTCATAAATTGATTTATGAATTTTTGGAGCCCCAAAAAAAGAGGGCATTCTTGGTGCTACAATATTCAAATAAGTGTGAATGTCAGTGTCTATAAAGTCTTCTAGAAACAAATCTTCTACTGTAGTTCTAATCTTATTGTGTGCTGTATTGACTTCATTTATACTTGTTATCTCATAGGGACCATTTTCCAAATGGATAGCTAGTTTGTTTATGTAATCCGCTTGATTCATAAAAATAAGCCCACTACCCTTATCGGGTTTCATCACCCGAATATTGCAATCCTGCAATAATTTAATAACGTCGCGTTGTTCAGTTGTTATGTTAAGGCTGTGTTTATTTTTATTAGTTTTACTAGCAGCCAGAAATCTTAGGTCCAATTCACAAGATTTTTCAAAAATTTTAAGATTGCTGACTAAAGGTGGATTAAACAAACTAGCTATTCTAAAAGGTTTAATAAGTGAGGAGTTCTTGCCTAATACAGCCAACAAGTTTAGTTTACGAACATACAGTTTCAGGTCTACAATTGTTTTAACCAAGTCCATATGAGTGTCAGGGACAAAGGACAGTCCCTTAGAGAAAAAGTCAGCCATTCCGGTGGTAATGTTGAGGGTGGTATAATTAAAAATCTTAAAATCCCCCTCGGTACTATACACAATAACTGGCTGACTTATCCCCTTCATTATTTGTTCTTCTGATTCTGTTTGTTCCTTAATGTCATTTGGTTGCTGTTCGACCTCAGGTTCCTCTGTCGGTAGTTCTGGCCCTGTCCAAAACCCTGTTTGTATTCTACCCGTGGTTGTCCAGCCCCATTGCTGGTGCCACTCTGCTGTTGCCCGTTGTTATTACTCATAAAATTAGGTATATGCTCTTGGTCTTGATCATTATCCAAGTCTGCCTCCCCCTCCCCCTCGAAAAGGGGGTCATTGCTACTATGGCCTTCCTCCAAAAAGGTGTCCAACTGATACATATCATTGTTTCTATTATTAGTAGTTTTCTTATTTGACTTAGGAAAAGGCCCCCCAGCTTTATTTTTTGGTTGTCCCATTTGTGGTGGCTTGGGATACGCTTTATTATCCGCATACTGTTTCACATCCCTCATTATTTTCTTTTTCTTGTTATCACACAACTTGTTAGTAGTAGCTTCAATACTGGAGAAAATGCGAGAATAGTCATATTTGTAACGTAAAAAATCATGGTTGCTTTTTATCTCTTGTTCCAAAACAGCTAAGTCATTTTTATAAGCATTGACCTGTTGTGTGTAATAATCGATCAGCATGCCAATATATTCAAAACTGTGCCGATCGAATAATACTAAAAGCTGTTTATGAAACTCTGAGCCTTCCTCTAGGCCCACCGGAAACCTCCATTGCCTCAGCCCCTTAGGCACGATCTTCTTGTCCAAACATTCATTTAAATAGGAGATCTCGAGCTGCAACTTTTTACATCTAAACAGTTTGTAATCGAACTCTCCAATGAGCGTGGCAATGTTGTTAAAATTAACATCATCAGTATTTTCTATATTGCCTGCCCCCCCTCCTTTGTTATCAGAAAGGGAAAAAAAGTTTTTTCTATTTAAATATGACGATACCGTAGGTACGGAATCGTTAAGAGATGATACAGTACCTTGTGTAGCAGTATTCCCTGGTGCTAATGCATGCCCTTGTCCAGCTGGAATACCGCTTGAGTCCATTGAAATGGAGCTGCCAGCATCTGCTATGATGTTTTGTAGAGCTCCTGCCGGCTGATGACTTCTGGTTCGCATACAGACACCAGCTTGACCCACATCCGAACATGCCGTAACCTCTCCGGTGTCGTTAACCTGGTAATCATTTGTTCTTATGTTGAGAACATTATCCAATTTGTCCATTCGTTGAGTAAACGTATCCATTCGACCCAACAACATGTGAATTAGGGTTGTAAGATTTCCGTCGGCTTTCGCCTCAACGCCATCCAGATAACCACCTGTATCGTTGCCTAAATTACCTCCGTCTTGGGAGAAGAGTAAGCTTTGCGAAGTAGCGTTTCCCTCGCTGGCCATAACAAACCGTAAAACTAAAAAACCAAACCAACTGATGAAGACAAAAAAGCCCAGGGAACACGCCACCAACAAAAATCCTGCACAGATGCAATACAAACGCTGTAAAAGTCCAGTAGTCAATGGAAATAGAGCAACGATTATTTTGTAGTGTAACGTTAGAACTTTTATTTTAAACAAGCACTTTCGGAAGGCTTCGTATCCTTCCTTCCTCAGACAAAAACAAAACGCTAAATTACTACAACTCCCGTGTTAAATAGGGTAACAATTATTCCATTAACAATTTGCCAATTTAAGTTAATGACATACCAATCTTCTGAAAATTACTTAAAAATATTGCGTTTAAAAACCGGCTTGTTTTGGTACACAATCATCAGTCATTTAAAAACATGAATCTTACACTATACGCACAAAATACCTACAACCCTATCATGGACTTGTCAACAGTAAATATATTTAAATTAAACAATGTAGAACTAAAAACCAATATGTTGCCAGGTAAAGCACCCTCAGTAAGAACAAAGCACAAAAACGAAACAATCTTGGAGGTGTGCACCATGTGCTGAGAAAACAAATCCAATTGAGAGATTCAAATGAACAAGTAGATAGAATCACAGTCCATGAAGTTCATCAAAATCCCAAATTTAATGGCAAAACAAACAAAAAACTGCAGTGGTGAGCGCTTTCACGTTGTATCCAACGCTTCATCAGACATCAAATGCAGTATCAGGCAACTCATTTAAATAACAACAGGTATCAGCAATTAACAAATCAGATGCTGAGAAAAATTAAACATAGTTTAAGATAACATATATTAAAAAATGACATATATTAAAAATAGTTAAATTGATGGTGACAGTATATGTGTGTATATATGCATATAAAATCAATGTTTTAAAGGTCTATTCACTAGGAATGGTCTGAGTGTGAATCTATCATTAAGTCCAAGCCTATGGGCTTGTAACTTCAAGATCCATTTCCCTTCTCTCTCCTCAGTGTTGTTCCTAATGTTACCCAGTCTACCTCCTTTATGAACTAATTCCAAGACCTTAAATTTAAAAGAATGTGAGGCACCACTATCTAAAACATGTTTTGCCAAAACATTAGTGGTGTTGGCTTTCTCAATGGCATAAACATGTTCACGTATGCGCTCACGAAGAGTCCTAGTGGTCATCCCAACGTAAAATAATTTACATGCCTGACACTCAGCTACATAAACCAAATTGGTGGATACACAGTCAGCATAAAACCTGGACATATATTTGTGTCCTGTAAATGGATGAATAAAACAATCTGAATTGCATACAGATGTTCATAAATTCTTTTATGCAATGCCCGCTCGGTCTTTCCTATATAGAAAGCCGAGCAGTGCCTGCAGCTTGCCACATAAACCACTGCTTTAGAAAAGCAACTAAAGTTTCCAATCAATTTGTATTTTACATTGTTTATTACCACATGGCTCCCTTCCTGTATGAATTTGCATTGATTGCAAAATCCGCACCTAGTCATCCCTTTTAGCCTTTTAAAGGTAGTAGTGTTGTAGTGCATATGCTTATGTAAAAGTAAAAATAAAAATAAAAATATCGTGATAATAAAAGTTTGAGCTGCACAAGAATCTCCAATGTGCAACGCAATATTTTTTATATATTTGATATATATATATACCTGTAAGTAATGTTTTTATATAAAACTATCAAATCAGAATAAAATTAATTATTCATTATTAACTATCACTAAAAATCAAATAAATAAAAACGAATGGTAATAATTATTTATAATAATAATAATAATAATAATAATAATATTAATAATAATAATAATAATGATAATAATAAATAATGGTTCAATAACCAATGCCCTACATGTTGTAACATTCCCCCTAAAGGCTAACATGTGAGTACAAACCAAATGTGAAACTAGGTTACATTAAATTACATTATTGTACCCTAACAGGAATACCTCTATAAGGATATTGTGTATACTGTGCACCACCTAAAATCTAAAGGATGATAAGTTATCTCCTTAAGGCTAAAAGTTTTAATATACAGGTAAGGGAAATAGATTCATTTAGGCCCGGATATGTGTGTGCGGCCATCCTCAATTGCCATAGCAGTTCTTCCTTTTCTAATAAGATCTGCCATGGGCCTGAGTTCGCTTCCACCTTAATTTGCTTCAAAACAGCAAAATTAAAAATGTGGTCTTTATGTTCCATAATGTGGCAAGCTAGCGCGTTATTAATGTCATTCCTAGAAATTGCATACGATGAGTGTAGTAATCTGAGTAACATGTTTTTAAATAGGGGATACCCGGATTCACTTATTTTGGAGATTAAGTCTGAGGTGGTGTTTAAAAGAGAATCTGGATATTTTAAACCTATTTTAAATAGACAGGATCCGTCTGTAGTAGCCAATCAAGAGATGGTTGTGATGAACGACAGAAGTACTAATGCATCTGATATGGGAGTTAGGTTCTTGTGTACGTTTTCTATAGACCATCATTTCATAAGAAAAATCTTACAGAAAAATTGGGTAAATATAATGGAAGATACAAATTTACATCAGTTGTTAGGCACTACACCCAATATTACTTTTAGAAAAGGGTTTAACCTAAAGGCCTTGTTGGAAAGGAACAACACTACTACCTTTAAAAGGCTAAAAGGGATGACTAGGTGCGGATTTTGCAATCAATGCAAATTCATACAGGAAGGGAGCCATGTGGTAATAAACAATGTAAAATACAAATTGATTGGAAACTTTAGTTGCTTTTCTAAAGCAGTGGTTTATGTGGCAAGCTGCAGGCACTGCTCGGCTTTCTATATAGGAAAGACCGAGCGGGCATTGCATAAAAGAATTTATGAACATCTGTATGCAATTTCTAGGAATGACATTAATAACGCGCTAGCTTGCCACATTATGGAACATAAAGACCACATTTTTAATTTTGCTATTTTGAAGCAAATTAAGGTGGAAGCAAACTCAGGCCCATGGCAGATCTTATTAGAAAAGGAAGAACTGCTATGGCAATTGAGGACGGCCACACACACATATCCGGGCCTAAATGAATCTATTTCCCTTACCTGTATATTAAAACTTTTAGCCTTAAGGTGATAACTTATCATCCTTTAGATTTTAGGTGGTGCACAGTATACACAATATCCTTATAGAGGTATTCCTGTTAGGGTACAATAATGTAATTTAATGTAACCTAGTTTCACATTTGGTTTGTACTCACATGTTAGCCTTTAGGGGGAATGTTATAACATGTAGGGCATTGGTTATTGAACCATTATTTATTATTATCATTATTATTATTATTATTATTATTATTATTATTATTGTTATAAATAATTATTACCATTCATTTTTATTTATTTGATTTTTAGTGATAGTTAATAATGAATAATTAATTTTATTCTGATTTGATAGTTTTATATAAAAACATTACTTACAGGTATATATATATATATCAAATATATAAAAAATATTGCGTTGCACATTGGAGATTCTTGTGCAGCTCAAACTTTTATTATCATGATATTTTTATTTTTATTTTTACTTTTACATAAGCATATGCACTGGGTTCATTTAGCTAACAATATCAGTTTTGTCTCATTTAACATATGTTTGGCCTGACGGGTATTTTTAGACGACAAGGTTTGTTTAACCTTAGGGCGTGAAATAAGGACCGGGGACAAGCTAGATAAATGTATTGCCTTTGATAAACTGCAGTGATATCATTAGTCCCATTTGGTTAATGCATTAGTAATCGACTCGATCATATAGAATTAACATATACAGTTTTTTAACCTTAACGAGTTTTTAATAAACATTGTTTAATTTAAATATATTTACTGTTGACAAGTCCATGATAGGGTTGTAGGTATTTTGTGCGTATAGTGTAAGATTCATGTTTTTAAATGACTGATGATTGTGTACCAAAACAAGCCGGTTTTTAAACACAATATTTTTAAGTAATTTTTAGAAGATTGGTATGTCATTAACTTAAATTGGCAAATTGTTAATGGAATAATTGTTACCCTATTTAACAGGGAAGTTGTAGTAATTTAGCGTTTTGTTTTTGTCTGAGGAAGGAAGGATACGAAGCCTTCCGAAAGTGCTTGTTTAAAATAAAAGTTCTAACGTTACACTACAAAATAATCGTTGCTCTATTTCCATTGACTACTGGACTTTTACAGCGTTTGTATTGCATCTGTGCAGGATTTTTGTTGGTGGCGTGTTCCCTGGGCTTTTTTGTCTTCATCAGTTGGTTTGGTTTTTTAGTTTCATGTCTGAAAACATAACGTAGCATACTGTAGTATGCAGCTTGTGTGGCCATATACCTGGCATGTGTTGGTACATTATGTGGTGTACTATGACACCCACACCTACGTCAGTTATCATACACACATGCAAGACTGACTTACCAGGCAGCTCCAGGCTCGTTGGTTGGGAGACACCCACCTCCACGATGGCAGCGAGTGTTTCTGCATGTTGTTCCCTGGGTGTCCCCAGACTGGCCAGGAGCTCCTCCGTGTGTGTGAGTGGGGGCTGGGTTGGTGGCCCACCACCTGTCCCACCTTGTTGTCTAGCGATTGCGGCGGCACGCTGTTTCGCGTGCCGAATTAGGTCTGTGCAGTGTCGGCAGATCTGCTGGTAGGTGCGGTTGTTGCCACCCACGTTGTTCACCCTCCTGCGCATATCCTGCCACAAGTCGTCCCGTTGCTGTGCTTGTTGTGGTACATGGCTGAATAGTATATCGTAGTTGTCGTGGAGCAATGGGATAATCACGTCATCCTCCTGGCGGCTGAAGGCTGGCAGCCGGGAATGTGGCATTATCTGTAAGACATAATGATGGTGACAGGTCACATTTACACTGATGTACTGGCATACTGCTGGACATACATTGCTATGACATGTACAACATCTGCACAGTAATCTCTGCGATGCATCATGGCAGTGACACATCTGACGTGTTGCCGTCACACCATTAAGCAGTGGGTTTCATATCATATCTGTGTGTCAACTCATCACACTGTACACACACCATGTTGATGGTAGCCTGCTGTGGACATGTGTACCTGCCTGCGCCTGTGTTCATATCAGTTGGCACGTGTCCCAATGTGACAACAGTTGTACTGTTCACCTGGATGCTGTGTATATTTCAGTAGGCATCACGTACGCAGCCATTATGAATGTCAGCGGTGGCACTGCACACATACACATGGACACCTGTACATGCATGTGTTGTGCCATGTACATCTACACAGCACTGTACGGGTGTTGGCCAACCTGCCACGGCTCACCTGTATTGCACATGTGATACACATGGGACAATGTGTAACCATGTGACATTTGCAGGAAAGGTCATGCATAGCATGTGCGCACGCACGTTGTCCACACAAACACACAGCACCTGTGACACCACAGGTTGCATCAGTGCCACATTACTGGTGTGGACGGTTGATAGTGCAAGTGCCATTTGTCCATCGCACCATGTAGGACTGTGATAGCACGTGCAGCCTTGCTGAGCAGGGCTGCATGGTATGGCAGGGTATGTCACATACATGGCACTGGGATGTGACCCACCTGGGGGGTGCTGATATTGGCAGGGTGTCTGTCATTCCATATGTCATTGCTTATGTGTATATGGACATTACACATGTCTATCAACATGGTGTGGACACTGGCCTTCTGCAAGGTAGGCTGCACGCTGCTTGGTGGGGGTGTGTATGGTGCATGCAGGTATCGCACATCCATGCATACACATTACCCCTGACAGGTGCTATGTGCTGCGATATTGTTCAACACAGTGCTGTATGTGCCCACACACTGCTATCTCATGCACATGGATGTTTGCCTGGCCTGACATGGGTACCACATATGTCTACATCCAGTGCCTGCTGCCACCCCCATGTCAGCTGGTGCACCACACAGCGCCATCCCTCCCACGGGGAGCGTGGTGTTGGGCACAGCATGGGTATCCATGTATGGGGACAGGGATGTTCACATAGCAGGGGCACTGATGGTATCGTCGATCGGACCTTACACATATGACGCACACCTCACACACACAGCCCATTCCGTATGTTGTTCGCAACACTGACACAGCTATACTGCTAGGCCGGGGACATTCCCAGACGTACATACACAGATGCGTGCACATTTGTCTGTGGCATGGGCTAAAATAATGGTGGGGTTCGACACATAACGTGTTTGAGTGTGGCTGGCGCAGACCTTCTGTGCACATGTCTACACAGTAAGCCTGTTCTACAGTAGGCAGCGGTGATGTGCTGTACACATGTCGATTCTGCACATTGTGTTGGTGTCTGTCTGTCCACGGGCCAGTGGAGTGACACACAGGGGTATTAGTGAACATATATGCATGCCACCCTGTACTGCTGTACTGCTAGCTTCTCGGGTGCTACTGTGTCATGGACATGCACACCTTACCCGAACGGGTGGTAGTGGGTTGCCACCCGTACCCATCTCCTCTTGTGGGTTGCTATGATCCAACACCCTCTTTGTATTGTATGTTCAGGCTATGCACCTGTGTGGGGCATGTGGGCATGCAATGCACTACTGCGACTTTGCACACATTGCAGACCATGTCACACAGGTACACTGGCAGCCATACACTTCACAGCTTGATGATGGTACAACACGTGTTGTACACACATAACACATATCCTGTGGGACATGGTCATATGTACAGGCATGTACAACAGTCACGTACCACTGCTACCCCTACATGACGGATATGCAGTACATGTGTCGGTACAGCAACTGTCACATGTAGTCGCAATGCCCCCTACCTACATGGCGTGGTACTGCCTGTGGGGGATATGCGTCTGCATCCATGCTATGGCCATAGCTGACAGTTGTACATCGATATGTTCAACATACCTCCTTTGGTGTTCTCTTGGGTGCATGTCCAACATGGCTCCGCATTGTTTGTGTCTGTCACACAGTCATTGTTATACATGGTTTACATGCCAGCCATGGTGTACTGTGTGTGATTCCATGTACTTCATTGGGATACCGGCATTATACATTATGACGGGCGTATTCCAGCCATCACATAGCCTTCCTAGATGACACTGTTAGCCAGCCAGTAGGAGGTGTTCCGCCATCTGCACATAGGTCACACAGTACGAGGCGGCTGACACCCATTCTGGGGACAGGGTTCTGACAGCTGTGGATGGGTGTGATGCCGTCGACAACCATGACTGCGCCTGATGGTCACATCTGTATGGGTAACATTCACAACACACACCTACCTTCACGTAGCAACACATCATCCACAACAATGAACATTCCTGCCAGAACAATGTGTGCAGTATGTCTGTATGACCACTGCAGGCACCACTGGTGGCCCCCAGCATGGCAGCCAACAGCACCAGTGTATATCCTGTGGAACCATGGGTTACACCATTCACTACACACCTGTCTCAGATAACCCTGTTGTGGATCACAGTGCAGTTCCACACATCATGTTACACTAGGCATCATGCACTGATATGTTGCGGACATGTGAACGGCTGTGCAACTCAACATATCGCGCATGACACATCACCTGGTACAACATGTCTGTCATACCACATGTTATTGTGACCACCCTGTGATGGCATTATACAGGCTACGTGTACTGGGACATGTGATGGCTCACGGTATATTCACCCTCTGGGTGTGTGTCTAGCCAAGTGTACGGTAGGCGGTGGTCTGAACACGGGGACACTGTACATTGACCTACTCTGTCACTGCAACTGTTGACTATGCTCATACTGTACTTATACAGGCATGTGGTATCAGACCACTATGACAGTCCTGGTCGACCACACTGCTGTTGCACACATGACCTGCGGACATCTGCCTGGGGTGTGGAGCACACATGTACATCTTCACATGCTATACTGCCTCTGTGGTAGTGTCACATGACTGTCTACAGCAGGGCTGTCACAGGCAGGCACGGCATGCGGTCATGTGGGACAATGCTTGCACCTTCCATTGTGCTGCACACAAGCAAGGCACACACACTAGTGCACGACTCACATTTATCTGCAGTGCCTGGGACCTACCTCCATGCTCTGCACAGCACACCTGCAAGTACAGATTGTACACGGATCATACCTCACAAGCACATACCTAGACTGCAACACACACAGGTGAGGGGATCCCACATCACACAATGTTTTGCACACATACTGGATATTTGCCGAACACAATGCATCGTAGGTGCTCCATGTTCAGATACCCATGTTTGTGACCACTACACACATTGTAACATGCAACAGAGCTTACACTGTACACCACAGGTTACATGCTGTCTTTGTTGTCATACTGTACATTGGGCCTCGGACAGCTGCTACTGCCATGTGCTGACAGCAACCCACACTTCCCTAGAGTGAACACCCATGTACCCACACATGCTTGGGCATGCACTCCACCTAGCTGGGTGACACATTACACAACACATACCATACCTACACTACCCTCAACATGCACAATACCTCCATGTGTCTGGTGTGTTAAACCTGGGGTTATCCCCCCTTTGGTAGATGAACATATATGCTTCACGGCCCTGCTAGCCTCACCCTGGACACACACCCATCGCAGCATACATGGTACATGTGTTCTACAGCTGGTACTACTGCCGTGGGCTGACAGGGGTTGTTAATGGCATGGCACCCCGGCAGATGGACAGTCTACATGACTATGCTGACACATATCGCAGTGCACTTCCGTAGCATGTACGCAATGGTAGGGACCATGCTATTCCACACAGAGACATGGCGGTACTGGCCTTTTCACAGACGCCACAGTGGTGGTCATGTTCCATGCACATCTGCTGTATGGGCACATGTGCAGGCTGTTGCACGGTGGGTATATTCACATGTGTGTGGTGCATCACTTGACAGCCATGGTGAGTCATCATGGTCCATCACATGCTCCAAGGCTAGCTACCTACACATGACTGCCGCACATTGCAGTGTGGGTCCTCAGGCAGTGTGGTGGTATGTCTGTGTTGTTTGGCTACATCCACATTCGATGTCGCATACAACAGTCACCCAGGCATTGCTGACTGAGATAATGTTGGCAACATGCCAGGCAATGGTGTACCTACCAACAATACACACTCTCACTCACTACAGGGTTGCAATCCATACATGGACATCGTATTGTCCCTGTGGACACATACATGGTACTGCCATGCACACGTTATGTCCTATGACACTGTCCCGATGTCACCTTCCGAGCTCCCTAGCTGTTATGTCCCGCCAACCTGTTTGGTATGTGTCTCCACACCAGCCCACTGACTTCACTGCTAGCCTGTTGTCGGACATTGTGTACCTTGACCGTCACACTGCCGCATCTATCACACTACACATGGGTGGCACTGCATTACACGTGTGGGACTGCATTCGTACACCCATGACTGGGCCATTCTGTATGGCACTGGGGCACATCCTCACAAACGTGCTTCACACACTCATTGATGACCTCCATGCCTTTACTGGCACCCTTGTTGGGCTTCTGTGTGCCACAGCACGCCACATACACATGTTGGCCACCTGTCATACCATTGCATGGGTGTTTGGTGTAGTACAGAGGGCAACAGATCAGACATTGTCCTCAGATTGTCCTTCAGCACCATTCCACATTCTGGTATTGGCAATGTACACATCCACCGTCACATCATACCCTGTGTCTCAGGATGTTAGGCTGTATGACTCCTGGGCAGGACACACAGTGGTGCCAGCATATCATGCTACCTACTACATGTCAGGTACATGTGGCATTACACAGTCCTCAGTCATGGGGCCCCTCATGTTCACTATTTGCTTACATACACAACATGCTGTCACAGAGTACTGTCCATGCCTAGATATCCCACATCTGCATACCTGGCACCATTATAGCTCCATCAGCTCATACAGATAACAACTGTACGGGTGTCGGTGTGGCAGATACATCATGTGGGTGTCATGGCATCAGGATGCATGACACATGGTGCATGCACATCACCTTTGCATGGCAACATTCATCCACTGAGTATCACATGGATACTGTCCCCGTACATGCATATCAAATTGTACATGGTTGCTGTACACACATGCCCCACATGGTGCTGTGGTTGCCATATTCCACTGTGGCATGGGTACACATCTGCAGGGCCACACCTATCTGTACTGTGTATGATGCTGGTACATAGGTAGCCATTGTACCTGTGGCATACACACATCTACACACGGGCAGGGTTACAATACCACATTCATGGTGTACCTTCCACAACGGCTACAACTTTACATGGCACAGCATTATCATGCCATGATGTGTACCAGGCTCAGACAGTTTACATATGCGGCTGACAGACGGGTAACACATCTGTACACATCTGCATACCACATACACAGGGGTGTCTTCTGCTCTGACATGGACCATGTCCTCCACATTACTGATGCATGTAGTACTCATACATGGCAATTGCAGTGGGCAGTGTGAACGCACCAGTCATGGATATGTGCACACATGCCACATTGCATGGGCTGGGCTTCTGTGTTACTTACGCAGACACAACACACACCGTGCTGAGGAACATAGGTCCTGTGCACATCCCACAGGGACACACAGTGGCACTGTTCATGTGATAGCTCCCTTGCTATTTGAGTGACACATAGTCATGGTACCACCACAGCAGCAGTACTGTGTAGACATGCAGTTGACACCCACCTCTTCTGTTCACTGGACACTACCATGGGGAGGTGACACTACTGTGTCCACTGCACATGTGTTTACACATGGACCTGCCGGACTTCATTGTTGCCCACATTGCACCTGCTACACATCGTTTATCCATGGTTACTTGGTGTTCCTTCCATTTCGGATGGCTATTATGCTACTACTCTGTCCCATATGTACAGGCCATACATATCCTGTTATTGTACATACCAATAGGCCATAACTCCAGTATGCATGATATGCCTGTGATACTGTGCATGATGTCTGTCATATCCACCATGACAGCTTTACATTACACATAGTTGACATAGTATCTCCTACTGCAAGCCATACATGCACGTCATGTGCACATTACGTATGACATCGACGGTATATGCCCATACACATGTGTGCTGTGACAGTATACATACATGTCCTATCCCCTGCTATGGCACTTCCTTGTTGGACATCCACTGCCAGCATCGGCATGTGGTGTGGCATTGTTCTGTGTTCTGCCCCCCTGTGGCAGCCCTTGTGTTATCCCGGCTGTGTACATGATGTCCCACTGCTGTGCACATGGTGTCCACAGTCATTGGTATGCTCAGCAGGATAGCACTACATAACCACCTTTCACCACTCTCTGCATTATGTACAAGTATCCTTACTTACAAACACCATTCACATACAGTGCAGCTTCGTCATACACATCATGCATTACACACCCGTACATATCGTGGGGTCTACATACCTTTATGTGTTTCCTTCCATTTTCGTTACGTGTCTCGCTATTGCGTTTTCTCACTATATCCGTTTGTAGGTTGTAGTTCGGTATGAGCATACGGTTTGAATATCCCGGGAGTCATCCTTATATCCGTCGTTACCTGCAACATGTGGGTTCATCACACCAATGGCTGTTCCTCAGTGTGTACTTGTGCGCATATCACCTGTGCATCTACTCCATTCGTACATTACGTGTCGTAACTAGGGCATGGTTGCATTCCTCACCTGGGCGTTGGTTATTTGCCCTACCTTCGTGGAGATGGTCTGTATTGTGTTATGTTATGTGTAACTGCAGCCACTATGTGTGGCGTCAGGTACATTTCGCACTGGTGCTAGCCGTGGATTGTGTGTGTTGGGTATGGTATTCTGTTCGACATGTGGGTGTCCCTGTCCTGATGGCATATGTTGATGGCGTCTTGCATTCGGATGTGTAACATAGCTGTTGTATTCCTTTAAACAACGGATGCAAGTATGCATTCACTGTTGATAGTGTTTCCCACACGAGATGTTGTGGTTATGCAGCTGTCATTGACTGCCTGTATGTTTATGCTTCTATTACGGCTTGTATCCCTTTGATATGTGCGATGGGGAATATCGGAGGTTGTAGGTGACGGATACAGGTTGTGGGCCTTGCATCTCTACATACACGGTATGCTTGTCTGTGTGCTCCATCCCTGCCTGGGAAGTTGGCAGTTACTTGTCTGTTGTTCTGGGAGTGTAGGTAGTGTTGTTGTCATGTGGTGTTGGTATCGCCTGCGTGTGTGCTTCCTGCATGTATTCCTCCATCACATCGGTGGTATATCTGCGGTTGTTTGTACGTGACGACTATCCATTGTCATTCTGTCCCGGATATTTACAGTCATTGTGGTCCTGTACTTTGGACGGCCTATTTGCTAGTGGTTGCCACCTCTTCAGGTGGCGATTGCTTGTTTGACACTTGTAGAACACACAGCGGTGTTTACAGGCCGATACGTGGCCATGATCAGTACCGGGGTAGCATATGCGTATTTCCGCGGTACATAGCTATTGCTGTGTGACTTTGCCGACGTATCGTTTTGCAATTAGCATATCGGTATCATACATACGGTCAGGATTTCTACATACGTCCTTTCCATTTCATGTTGGCTATATTCCTGTGGTACATTCTGGGACATTTTCACTTTGCATCGTTATACGTCGCCACACGCCTAGCCAGGGAGGGGCTCTCAGTACTACTTTGGGAGTACTGGTGTACATACGCCTGTGGTTCCTATACTGTATGCCTACACATGTTGTTCCACTCCGCCTGTCACATGGCACCAACATACACATTTTACAGTGGCACACACATTACACTCGCACAGCAGAACACACAGCACCGTCACCACACATGTGCACATACTGCGGCAGTCACAGGGATGGTTGCACACAATACCTGCGTGGCCCGCATCACCGGCGGCAGTGTCTACCTCCACCCTCATATCACCATAGTATTACCCGCACATGTACTGTTACTGTACTGTGGCCTGGCGATCATCCTGACTCGCGGTTATGCATTTCGATATGTTGAGCTTTCCATGGGTGGCGGTTTCCTGTTCTGTTAAACCTCCCGGATGCTCAGGTTGTAGTTCACTATGTTTACTATGTACAGATATCGCGTGTTACTTCTCTGTCACCTTGCATCTCTCTCATTCCCTGTCTTACCTGTTGTACTTTATATGTATATGTGTACATATATTTCTATGTGTGTGGTTATATCTATCTCCATATCTGTATATGCACATATGTACATGTCTATATGTATACACCTTGCAGCGAACATGGCAGCATACAGCAACGCCATCTGCTGTAGGACCCACGTACGGTTCAGGTGTTGGCATTCCATGCTCCGCTAGCTGTTAGGTGTGCAGTGTTTGGGTGCTGCCTATGTTGGAGTCACACATGGGGCCACCCATACGGTACACTTTACGGGTGGCCATGTTTGTGTGCCGTCCATTTCACTGTGTGTGCAGGTAGGGAGATGTCAGTCCATGGGGCCTACGCTGTCAGAGTATGTGCTATACATTCCCTCTTCGCCAGGGCATAGGCATATTGGGTACGCCTCCGTCTGCCTACTGGGGCTGGCACAGTGTGTTCATGGTCCTGAACCCTCTGTGCCTGTACTGGCCTTGGCAGTTGTGGTGGGCTTTGTGGCCCTTCACCATTATGTCCCTGCAGCAGCTGCTTCCGCAGGATCATATTATGTAGCATGGCACATACTATGAATATGTGGGCACATGTGCCTGGAGAGTACTGCAGGGCTCCACCGGATGTATCCAAGCACCGGAACTGTGATTTCAGCATCCCAAACACACGCTCTATGATTATTCTGGTTTGTGTGTGCCTCATTATGGCGTTCTTGCATGTGTGTGTGTGCATTTCTGATGGGAGTCATCATCCACAGCTCCAGTGCATAGCCAGCATCCCCCACAAGGTGGCCTTGTGTGATGTCCCCCCTGGCGAATACCTGATACAGCTGTGAGGCATGCCAGATATGGGAGTCGTGGTAGCTTCCAGGGCTGCCAGCACACACATCCATGATAATGCCCTGCGCATTGCACATGACCTGGCAATTGATGGAGGGGAATCCCTTGCGGTTTATGTAGCGTCTACCCTGCTCCCCAGGTGGTGACTTGATTTGTATGTGCGTACAGTCTATTGCACACAGTACCTCTGGGTATTGTGCCACACGGTGGAAGTGGCGCATATTGCTAGCCAACTCCTCCTGAGATCTGGGGAAGTATATATGCTCATTGGCATGTGGTAACATGGCATCCAGAAACTGGTGTAGTACCCTGGATGCTGATGCCTGTGAGATACCCATTATATCCCCAGTTGGCCTTTGAAAGGTACCTGTGGCCAGTATTCGCAAGCTTACACATACCTTTGTGTCCACTGGGATGGGCTCCCCTCTGTTGTTTCTTGTTCTCAGGCGTGGCCGGCACAGCTCCGCTATTTGCTGTAGAGTGTCCTTATCCACCCTGTAACGCTCTACTATCTCCAGGTCTTGTAGCCCCTGGTAGGTTACCCTTGGTCTGAACACTCTCCTTCTCCTCTGAGGCCTACAGTAGTTGTCGGCACCCTCCTCCACAACTCCGTCTGTCTCTAACACATGCTGATGGATCACGGCCACGGCGGCACCCAACATGTACATTTTAAAAGTTCCCCGTCTGTTTACACCTAGAGTGCGGCGTTTGGGAATACACGGCTGTGTGTTGTGCACATTCACACTTTATACTGTTTTGCTGTACACCCGGTGATGTCATAGGGTGTGTCTGTGCGGCCGTACCTGTGGATTATCTTCCGTGTTTTACCGTTGGCACTGCAGCGCTGTTGCCTTTGGTGTTGCATTACTCTTGCCTGCATTGTATTAGCTTTCGATCTTACCTTACTGTTTCTGCACGTTGCGCCTACTATTTCCTGGCTTGCATCCTGCAGAGCCCTGTCATGTGTAGTTTCTGGGACATGGCATATCGTGCGTTTTGTCTGCTGCCGTTATGCTGCCTGTCTACTTGGCTCTGCTGTGTCGGTTCTTCACTCTTTGCAATCTGCTACCTACCCTACTTTCTTTGCATTCATATGCCTCCCTATCCCGCTTTTGCAGGTTTCTGCATGCAGAGTTGTCAGCTGCCGCCAATTGGCCTTCGTGGGTTGATTGGTGTTGATTGCTCATTACTACTCCAATTTCACTGCTTCCGCATTTCCTCATATTCTCAGCATCACCTTCCTGTATCCGTTATTGTTGACGGGGCGGGCGTCACATGACTGGGTTAAGGGAACGTAGTCATCCTCGTGCATATGCATCTCTGCGCGCATTGTGTGCTCTCAGCTCAACTATTTCCCCACGCCGGTCCTGCTGCTGTGATGTGCGATGTACAGCCCATGTTTGCTGGGCTCCAATGTACTTCCTCCTACAGTGGCACACCCCTCTGCGGTTGACATGTATTCCCTCTGAGCCACTCCTCGGTGTATTACCGCTGCGCCGTTTGGTCCAGCCTTACGCCGGCGGGGGGTTTGCGATTCAGTATCATCTGCCTCATTTGCATGGCATTGACTACTAATTCATAGTTACCGCGCCGAACACTGCCGTGACTCCTTGGCAACCCTTGCACCGTGGATGTGACTTTCTATGGATACCATGGTGTATTGTGTCTTTGAAGCTGATGTGTATTACACTGCTCTTTTATGACCTTGTCATATTATTTCATTGTTTAGCACCTTCCGCAGACATTTCCTGGGGTTCTGCTGTGTGTTTCTGTGGACATACCATTTATGTCATTGTTTACGTGTTGTGCATGTTTTCTTTTGACATTCTCTGTGTCTTTCGCCATTGGCATGTGGCAACTGTGTGATACCTGACGTTGACAGCCTTCCGTTACTCCTATGTCATGTTTGGGTAAATGTAAACCGTTTTTTTTTGGTTTACATTGCCGTGCCTTTATGCTACGCCTGCGCCACTTCGTGGATCGCTATATGCCTTCATTTGCCTGGTGCAACACCGCACATGGGGTGTTTAACATACCTACACCAGAGGCGGCGCAAATCCGGTGCACGCCGGTAGTGCATGTGGATTTGGATCGTACCTGAATCGCTCGGCGGCCATATCTGGCATTGTAACGCCTACGCTATGCGTGCGCCTGGCGCAAGGTTCATGAATCCCGGGGATAGTTTATAATTATTTAGAAGAAAACTCAATCATGGCAGTAGAACAAAAAGGTATCAAAAGAAAGTCATATGGAACAAAAGATCATTTGTTGTTAAATAAAATCATAATGCAGCATTTGTAAAAAGGGGAATAATGTAGGTGTGGCATGTTTAGACTACAGAAAAGCATTTGACAGCCATCCCACATTCACAGATAAAAGAGTGCATAACAATGTATAAAGTGCACACTATATTAATCAATTACATTACAATGACCACGAAACAGTGGCAAACCACTTTGCAACTAGGCCATGATAAAGGATAAATTATCTTGGATAAACAGTCAAAGGGGGATATTTCAGGTTAACCCTTTGTCACTGCTGCTCTTTTGTCTTGCCCTTAGCCCATTAAGCTATCTACTTAACAGATTAGGTCATGCTTACATTTTGGCTCCCAGAAAACAGCAAAGTATAACAACTTCTCATCTTTTTGTGGATGATTTAAAACTGTATAATTCTGTAGATGAGGAACCGCAAGCACAACTGCAAGTTGTCAAAACTTTCTCAGATGATATAATAATATCATTTGGTCCTAATAAATGTGCAAAATCATCCTGTAAAGCAGGAAAGCTGCAGCACCAAGAAAATATCAGTCTGGGACAGGAATGAGATATAAAGGAATTTGAGCAGGAGGGACTATATACATATTTGTGAGTTGATGAAGGATCAACAATAAAATGTGAACAAATGCAAAAAAAAAAAAAACTTAGTAAGAAATACTTGAGAAGGTAATGTGAATAAAACTTAGGAAGAAATATTTAAAAAGACTAAAATTAATAGTGAAAACAGCCCTGACATCTAGGAATAAAGTTCAAGTTATAAACCAAATTTCTCTTTCTGGCCTAACTTACAGTTTTGGGGTGAATAACTGGCCCCAAAAGATATTGGATTGGTTGGACAGGAAAACAAGAAAAATGCTGCATGCTTATCAAATGAGTGTTAAAAATCATTGCATACAAAGATTATATATTCCCTGTTTTGATGGAGGTATGGGCCTCCTTAAAATTGATTAAATGTATATATCTGCAACCACTGGACTGCATACATATCTGCTGACCTCACAAGATCCAAACATAATGAAGGTTTTAAAACATGAGAAGAATAATTCTAAAATTACTTTGCTGCTTAGTTTAGCAGAAGGATATTGGTGTCAGGCGGGAATAGAAATCAAACCAGAAGTAGAGAAAAATGAGGCAGCAACTAAATGTGCAAAAAAACAAAAAAAAAACAAAAGAAAGAACATAAGTTCAAGGATCAGATGAAAAGGTAAAAAATGTGAAATATGCATTAATATAGTTTAAAGTGCAGAAAACTCCTGGAATAACCCATGTTGATTAGGATCTAATGCAGAAATAAACCAAAAGATGAAAAGTTAATATTGGTGGTCCAGGGCAGTGGATTACATACACGTTGATTTACAAAGACAATTGAACATGTCAGAGAAACAGATGAATGCAGGATTTATAAAATAGAATTGGAAACAGTCCCACATCTTGTTGCTGGGTGTGATACAATAATGGCAGAAGGTCTATGCACTGACAGACATAAAAATTTGGCAAGAATGTTGCACTGGGGATCATGCAAACATTATAATATTGAAGTAACTGAGAAGCCGTGGAAACATGAGCCACAAATCATTATAGAAAATTATGAAGTTTAAATCACATGGAATCATCCATTACCAATAGTTCAAAAATAGATGTGAGAAAACCAGATATAGAAGTCCATGAAATGAAGACAAAAGTAGCATTGATCATTGAAATTGCTACACCCAATGATTACAGTGTCCTACATACAGAGAGACACAAAGTCATATAATACCAGAATTTGAAGGCAGAAACAAAGGCAATGTGTTAGGATAGCCAGACAGTTCCAATAGTAGTAGGAGCAATGGATCTCATAAAATAGAATTTACAGTCAAATTTAGATATGTTAACCAGTACATGTAACTCCATATGAATTGCAGAAGGAGTCATTTCTGAGCACATTGCAGGTGCTGCGAAAAGCACATTTGGCTGACATCAAAGATTGAAACAATACTAAATTCATGAACTTTAATCATACTTTGACTTAGGAATGGAGTCCATTCTCATCATGGTATTAGAAACCCAAAAGTCTTGGAGAAATTAAACCAGGAAAAGCAATACCCCACTATGGGTTAGAAAAGATGCCATATAAATAGCCAAATAAGCCAGGCCCCAATACAAATCACAGAGGAACACCAGAATGAATTGATTTCATCACAAATAGTGTATCTTCAAATCTTATTTTACATGTTCTATGAAATAATCATCCAGGCATCCCCCAGCAAACAATTGTAGCTACATCTATGTACAATTCAGCCATCTGATTGTGATAAAAGAGGATAACTATGTAATGCATTTCACCTTTGTTCCAAAGAATTGCCACACATTAAAATATTGCATTTTGCTTCACATAATCACATTAGTCCTGCCAAGCCAAACTAATAAGAAAACAGCAGAAAGCAGTTAGTTATTTTCTTTCACAGAAGACAGACGGACATTGCAATTATGCCTAGTCTGTCTGTATATATCACATGACAAGTTAAGTAGTCCATCTTAATTCTCACAAATGCATACTAGTTTTGCAAAGACAAATAGTGAAGGTATTAAACTGAGCAAATGATAAGAGGGTCAGTTACTTTCATCCAGCCAACCCTAATCTCCACCCAGCAGTTACAGAAACAATGTTTGATAACTAGTAATATTATTTTACCTCCAGAGTCCACACAGACAACTTGCCACATGTTGAAGTATTCCAGTCAAGTTGTTTCACACAAATTGTAAAGCCAGAGAAATACTGCAAGAAATATCTGGTTGATCACTGCAAACATCATTTTAAAATGATAGTAACTCTAAATCATTGCGCCTTTCCTTGAACTCTGTCCATAATTCTGCAGAATGTTCCTGATTTTATTTCATATATTATAATTTAAAAAGCTCCTTTCAGGTATCTTTGCTCCTACATTTGAACATTGTAAGTTCTCTATTCCTATGACCTCAAACATTTAAATTCAACATGATTTATGTGACCTGAGCATCAAGTCAAGTGGAACACTGCCTCCCTCCTGGATCACCTGATGCTCAGTTGGTTCATTTTCTTTTGTGGCACTTTATTTATACTTTTGGAGAAAAAAAACATTGGTTTAAAAACAAAGAAACAAACAGGGAACAGTATGTCCCTGAAAGCATGGCACCCTAGGCAATCACCTAGTTCATCTATGCATAAGGCCAGTCCTGTATATATATCTAGTGACATTTGTCAAGTTGATGTTGTATTGATATGGCTAACATTGACACACTAACTAAATATATAGGTTGGCACACTTCTGAGCCTTCACTGAGGTTGCTCCTCTGATTATGTAGAGTTAAAAATAGTGGGTTTTGCAAGGGGGCTAGCCCCCTTCACCCCCACATGAGTAGCTGGCCCCCTCCACATACCTACTAATTATATACACAAAATCCAGGTTTGCACAGTCCCTATTGAAAGGACATATTTCTCCACCCCGGGGTTTGTCTTTTATTGCACTGCTGTTGACCATCTGTATTGCTGACAAAAGTTTGTTGACAATATAGAGGGTGATCTTACCTGCAGTTAATCAGTAGTAGGTAAATCATGTATATATATTTGTGTATGTGTGAACTTTTATGATTTACAGACCAAACGTCTTAATCATAGAGTACAAGATATTTCATGCATCGCACAAATCAGAATTCCACACATATGCCATTTATGCACTTGTCAGTGTTTTGTTCAGCAGGCTATATTAATTTCCTGTGTTTCTGCCAAAGTCTAAAATTGCTTTGGATAGCTTTTGCAGCTTTTTATGAAAGGAGTATCTTGTGATTTTTTTTTTTTATAATGACAATTTACTTGATGCATTTTAATATTTAACAGTTTAGTGAAGGTTATATTAGGATTTGTTAGGTTATAGTTTAGTTCTATTTTTATTTTGTTTGTATAGTTAGCTTAAAGGGTTATGTTAGGATATGTTTGTTTTATGGTTTAGTTATTTTTTTTTATTTTATCTATTTTTTGTTAGTTTGGACAACTGAAATTAGGACTATTTGCCATTAATGTTGTTTTCTGATATGCTAGTTGTACTTAATGGACCAGATTCAGAAAAGGTCTTCATCAGTGGCCCTAACACGGGCTACTACTGCTGGTGGTGGCCTTTTCTGATTCACAGACAGGCCCAATACAGTGATCCTAAATACTTTGTAGAATCATTTTTGAGGGCCATCTACATTAATAAGGCATTTCCTGGAAGTGGCCTACACTGTTTAGCTATGCTCTACCCTAGAAATGCTTGCAGTAAGGCATTTACATAGTAAACTGAGTACGTTATCTCATTTAGCCTAGTTAATTAACTTGACCAAAAGTTCACATTCACACATTGTTTTTGAGGGGAGACAACATGTTAGAGGTAAGTGTCAAGAGAGTTTAGTGGTGGACACCATTCCTAAGACAGCGTACAAAGTTCATGAAATCAGTATTACTTCAGTCTTTGATGCTGGTCAACAGTGCTCTTCTCAGCACCTGAAAAGTTCCCAGAAATGCCTCCTCTTGCAGTTCATATGGGGTTACATTTATTGCTGGCATATGTAAGTACAACTGTAAAATATTTTTACTAATCCTATTTCTCCTACGAATATATGGACTGTCTGGCCTTCTTTCTTCTACATTGCACTAATTCCTGTTTATAGATCCTTGAATTTTAAGACTTTGTGACACTCCATACATAATACACTATAATCATTGAGAGTAGAAATTTCATTAATCAGTGTTACTTTTGTCTTATTTTCTATAATATTCTGTTTCTTTGCACCTATTTTTTTTGACTGTTGGTAATGTGTGATTCCCTGTGATGTTAATTTCACCATTGTCAATAATGCTTGTAGTTTCTGTTTCCAATGTTTCTCACATTTCGTATTGTAGTGTTTACTCAGTCTGCAATGCAACAGTCTTGCTGTATTATTTTGTCTTTCAGTATACAGGTCTTCAGCCATGAGTGTGTCACATCCAGCAAAGACAGGTACAACTTGTTTCCAGTTCTGTTTTTCCAGACCTGGATTTGTCTGTTTCTCCCACTTTTTCAATGGACTTTGTAAAGCAACATATACATAGCCCACTATCTTGGCCCACCATTATTAGCCTTTCACCCTTTGGTTTCAGTTCATCTTTCCATAACCTTTCCTTTATCATAGCCTGGTCATCATGAGGTTACTCCAAGAGATCTCCATGCTTGCCACTATACTTGTGGATTTTCCACTACTCTTCATATTTTTTCTTTTGTTTTTGACACTTTCACTTGCCATCTAATTTTTGTCCATTTTTTGATTTGATATCCATCCCCACTTTGTTCAGAAATTCTTCTGCTAAACTAAACAAAGATGTCATTTTAGACTTATTCTTTTTATGCTTTAGAACTTTCACTATATTTGGATTTGATAAGGTCATCAAATATCTTTGCAGATTTGTGCATGCAGATAATTAAAAGAGAGCCTGCACCTCCTTCAGAGTGAGGGATATGTACTTCATATGAGCCTTGAAAACTGCTACTCCAAACAAGAAACATACGATGGGATGTAATAGTTTAGAAGGAGTTCTTGGAAGCATAGATTTTGCGAAATTTAAGGAGTTGCTTCAATATAAAATTGACTTGAGTAATATGTCTGGAAGAAAAATGAAACCTCAGTACAGCAATGTTTCTGATAAGTTGGTATAAAATAACGTGTGAAAAAGGTAAAACCATTGATATCTGCATTGTTGACATTGGCAAAGAAAGCTATAACTAGAAAACGGGCAACCAAAGACAAGCTGTTAACAACAAATGTGAAAAAGATGAGAGCACAGATTAAAAATATGATGCTGCAAACTACCAAACATCAGAAGCAGAGCTCCATGGGTCAAAATGGGCTATATGGGATGCCATAACAGAATATGAGCTTAAAGAGGGCGCTGATATGGAACGATGTACTTAAGATGCATATCTATTTAATAAAGTAGACTCGTGTATATAAAGTGCAAGGTCACTAGTGCAAGCGTTAAGATCTGTTATGTGAAAATAAACAATATGGCAAGTAATTAATTCCTGATCTCAAAATTATGTGATAAATATTTAATTTGTGTTTTAAACTGATTTTGTTTAATGAGCAATATTAAATCAGGCATGTGATTAAGACTAGACAGAATAGCTGATTCAAATTTTGCACTTGTATGTTTAACAATGGCAAGTTATTGATAACTGAATGTATGAACTGATTATTTGACATAAAACTAGTTTATTAGCATTGTATAACTATAGAATTATAAAATGACTGTACCAACAATCCATGCTGAAATTGTAAGTTCCTCACCTCATCTTACTCAGGCATGCCAACCCTAACCCAGACTCCACCCCTAACTCTAACCCTACCTACTGACTTACAAAAAAACTTTCCCCTAACAGTGTCACCACTTAAAGCACTTGAACCCAGACACACACGCATACACCAACACTATCAAATGCACACAATACTACACCTATCCCCTGTTGTAATCCTCAGCACTAAACACTTCACACACACACACACACACACACACACACACACACACACACACACACACACACACACACACACACGCACACACACACACACACACTCACACACACACACACATGCACACACACACACACACACACACACACACACACACACACACACACACACGCACACACACACACACACACACACATACACACACACACACACACACACACACACACACACACACACACACACACAGACACACACACACACACACACACACACACACACACGCACACACATGCACACACACACACACACACACACATAAACACACACACACACACACACACACACACACACACACACACACACACACACACACACACACACACACACACACACACACACACACACACACACACACACACACACACTATATATACCAACAAATGCATTAATATAGACTACAGTTGCATTTGCATGGGATACCTCTCTCCTTTCTCCTGTAGCTTCCACATGGGGGACAGTGACCGCTACACCTGTACTACTTTACATATATTAAATATTTTGCACATGGGGCTGTTTTTACTCTTCTCGTTGATGGTTACTGCTATTGCGGGGGGTCCTTCTCCCTGAAACTTTGCCCAAATCCTGATAGAAGTGACATTGCCGCTAGGGAGTTTTTTTATTTTCATTTTTCTTTTTTGGTTGGCGAGTGAGAAGTATAGCATTTTTCGACTGCAGAGTAATAAAATAAAATAATAATTAGGTTTAACATTGATTTGAAATAGCAGGTTTTATGGAAATGGGTGGAAAATTTGTCCATTTTTTTAGATAAATAAAAACTGATGGACTGGGAGGTTTTTGAAATGCAGATTTTGTCTGCAGTATAAAAAGTAACTGTAGTCAAGTATTGCAGACAGAAGCAGCATGATTTCTTCTAAAATGCAGCCTATGTTTATAATACCTGACTATAACAGGAAGTTATATTGCATTGCAGCGCTACCTTGTAAATGAACATACAAATTTAAACAAGGCAATACAAAATCCAGGTTTATTTTTAAATTGAATGTTAGTTTGCCTGTCATAGCTCAAATTATAGAAACTGAATTGTAACTTTTTGTGGCTGTGTCAAAAATAGCACAGTGTGGGGAAACTGGTGTCAGCTGAGCATTCATTAATGTGTTCTTCAGTAATCATTTGAAATTCGAATACCCATAATTGTGGGTTATACAGCAATATGAATGTGTGAATGCACATTTCATGTGTACTATGTTCAGAATCTGTGTATATCAGAGCACTTCCCTTATTCTGAAGTAAAGTTATCTCACAGTTAATATGTCAATGTCTAAACAGCAAGGGATGAGTTATGCAGGCCTTGTCCATCCGCAAAAAAAAAAAAAAAAAAAAAAAAAATTAAAGGAGAGCAGTGAATTTCAGTATTTTCAGTTCTCCTTTACATTTAATGTTTGTTTTCATAATATTGGGCCTCACAATTACGACTGTCAAAATTGCAACAGAGAGACACACTTTGCAGGCATGTCACCTGTTGGGGGGGGGGGGTACATGAGAGGTCTCTACTACTTAAATTCTTTACTTCTGAGAAATGCTGTGTAATATATGCATATTGGTCTGTCACTGCCTCAGGTCACTTCTCAGAACAAGTTTACAAGTAAAGTCCTGTGAAAACAATTTTGCTAAACTTTGTTACTGTGATACTGAAAAACAAGAAGAGATATATTTTGTATGAGCTGCACCTGATCACCTTACAGTGGTATTTTGCTGCCAGGTGAACAGGTATGCAACTTCCATTTAGGAAAGCTTCACGGCATTCATACAAAGACTTCATGTCATATTTTAATTGTTGATTTTTGGAAGGTTTGTGTCCCTGTACATATGTGCCAGTTCTACTTTAAAAAAATGTTTTGTGCAGAACACATGGTGCTTAACTTTATTTCCCAGGCTGTAATAGGGTATACATTAGGTTGTGAGTATGTGTGCATGTGCGCGTGTGCATGTATGTGTGTGTTGGGGGGATATGAAGTATATTTTGTTTAACTGTAGCAGAGTGACTGTTACAGCCATTGCTATATTTCTGTCTGCCTGGGGAAAAAAGTACTGTACTTTGCAATATTCATCTTTTTTCTTTACATTCTTGTTAAAATTATGTTTTTTTTTTTTTTTTTTTTTTTGTTTCTGTAGCAGAAACAGCCATCTGAGAAATTAAGGGTATACATTTGGCAATAGGTCAGTTCCATACTGGTAAAAATACTAATGCATGACATCACTGTTGCATGACTGAATGCCATGCTATTATCTTGTGGTTTAAAACAAACAACAGTAAAGAGTTTCTTTGTGGAAAACCAATATTCAGTAAAACACATGACTTCTCAGTCAGTCAGACAGACAGACAGACTAGGAAAAATAATGTCATAGCAGCCCAGCTTTCATCTTCAAAGAACATTGAGGGCCATTATAATGGTGGGACAACACATACCCTTTGTGATGGATTGGCATTGATGCTCCAGTACTGACTGCAGAACAGAAATACATTATATGTGGAGAGAAGCTCTTTTCATTATCACTTCCATACGCATGTGTACTCCTTGCTGTAATATAATCATCTCCATGAGCATTACAGCTCTAAGAAAGAAATCATCTTAGTAAGTTATGGAAACTACTGTGTTTGCTCAAGTCTCATATGAACAAAAGTTTTGTCTATCCATTCTTCTTCAGAAAAATGATGTACTGTGTGGAGGAAATGAGCAGCAACTTAAAGCATACCTATTAATGACTAACAGACAGATAAGTGGTAAAACCAATGAACAGAGTGCTGTTTATTATAAACAACTAGTACAAAGAACTGAGCATTTAAGAGCTGTAATTAATTTCAGTTTGCGCATTGTCTAGATGAAACCAGATAAAATAATTTAGATGCATCAGTTCATAGGTTCATAGATTCGTACTAAGCTTACAGCCAAAGAAGACCATGAAGAAACTCTGTCACATCACTCAGTACTGCTGGGAGACAAGCAGTGTCCCCTATTAAACAGACTTTCTCTACATATCCCTAGTGCAAATTTGTGAACATCCATCCAGTCATACAGACTGGTTTTAAAAGTTGCTAAATAAGTACTGCTTGATAGGTAAGGGCAGTCTATTTCAGAAATAGAGGATACGTTATGGTAGGCATCTATCAGTATTTGATGTGACCGTTTATGTTTTGGTCACTAGAATGGGTGTTTGCAGTGTGATGTCACTTTGTTATCTCCCTCATAGTGCTGAACCGGGAGTAAAATTTTGAAATTTTCTAATGTATAATTTCTGGGCTGAGCCTTTAATTGGTCATTGTTAGATCAGTGTTCTACCCTGGTAAACAAATTTCAATAAATAAATAAATAAATAGAGGAGGGTAAAAAGCCTGTAATATTGTTATCAGGATTGTGGTTAAAAATAAACCATTTCTGACCTTAAGATAAGTTCTCAAAAATAAGGACTTTTGTTGACTTATTTTATCCACCTTTCTGGAGACACTGGAAAACATGAAGGTCCTACCAAACACCCTGATATTGGGTGATTTCAATTACCCTACCATTCACTGGGAAAACTACTCGAGTACAAATTCCCAGGCCCAGCACTTCCTGGAATTCATCAACACAAACACCCTGGATCAGCTGGTAAACTCCCCTACCAGAGGTGAAAACATATTGGACCTGGTCATCTCCAACATATGTGACAGGTGTTTCACACCGGAAGTCAAACCATCACTGGTTAGATCAGACCATAAACTAATTACTCTGGATGTCTACACCCCACCACCACCCCCAGCTAAGGAAACTGAAAAAATATTTTGAGATTTACTTGCTTACTGCTTGCTGCTTCTTGCTGTGGGATGGATCTGCAGTGTTCTTAAGACACTCAGTCTTGCTGGCTGGAATCAAAGTCTGGTTATAATTGCATTCACAGTCTGTTGCATACAGAAACTTGCAGAATATACACTGATGAGAGAATATACTTTGCAGCACTTGTCTTTAAGAGCAGTAACCAATAACTTTTATAATAAATAAAACTGGACAAACGTTGCAGCTTAAAAGTACTGTTCCAACTTTACTTCTCATATAGTACAGATGATGTGAGAGATATAACATTTACCTTGGGACTTGTGTCCCTACCAAACCTCTAAAATAACTGGATTTATACAGCTCTTTATATACAGTTTTTAGTCATGCATAAACATATTTTGGAGAATTGCTTATCCTGTAAAAACAATACTAAACTTCCTTGTTTAACAATGTCTTGTAAGAGACCAGCTTTTCTGACAGTGTGAATATCCTGTAACAGTGTCCTGATGTCCATGTAGAAAAACATATTTTTGAGGAAACACATTGTCCTGTATTCTATTTGAATCTGTGTATAGAAACATATGTTCTTATGTCA
This sequence comes from Protopterus annectens, assembly GCF_019279795.1. Taxonomy (NCBI): domain Eukaryota; kingdom Metazoa; phylum Chordata; order Ceratodontiformes; family Protopteridae; genus Protopterus; species Protopterus annectens. The sequence goes on from NC_056737.1 coordinate 1,338,511,729, forward strand.
ATGCTGATAAGCATATCCTGTTTTTTATGAAGAAAAACATATTTTTGAGAAAACACATTGTCAGAGATCAGCTTTTCTGACAGTGTGAACATCCTGTATTTTATTTGGATCTTTGTATAAAAAACATCTGTTCTTGTGTCATCCTGTTTTTCCATGCAGAATAACATGTCATTGTTCTTTAAAAGCAGATTTTGCTTTTTTGTTCTTGCATACATCCTGTTTTGAGTCTGTAAGGGAAAAATGTCCATTCTTTAAAAGCAGATTTTGTATTTTTGCTCTTGCATACATCCTGTTTTGAGTCTGTAAGGGAAGAATGTCCATTCAGCAGATTCCTTTTCCAAGCCATGGTCATTTAGTATGACTGCTGATCACATATATTTAAGCAAGCCTTTTCTTTCAGCATATTTACAACATAATTAATTTCAGATTTATATTCATAAAATCTAACAATTCCCTCTGTTTTTAAACATACTCAAAACATTTTATATAGAAAACACAAGAAACAAACCTTTAGTTTGATACAACAAATCAAAATGCAATTTTACATAGTTAATACAATGATATTAAAGTATTACTACCAAAACTGAATGTATTTAACAACTTTTTCTTTTGCAGACCATTCTGTGAAAATATTTTATCAGTTATGAGCTGTCTGCTTTAGTTTAACTTGATCAATTTATTCTTTTACAATCACAGAATTTAGTTTATGACTTAGAATTGTTTCATTAACTCTTTGCAGCTGTTAAATTAACTATGAGACAATAATTATGTGCTACTGCAAGCATTTATACACTACTGAAAACACACAATTTCAATGTCATTTTAACCATAACATTGTGGTCATGTCTTTGAACTGCCCATTAACATCTTGATAAAGTACTGAACTGGGCTTAGATAATAAATATTTGAAAGCAGTTATTTTACTGGGGTAAAACCAATGATATTACAACTTGACAAATTATTTTTGAACTTATTACGATGTATCCTGTACAGTATGTATTTACACAGACTGTTTGCTGTTCATGCATTTCAATCTAGTAGGTATCCTGGACCCATTGTTTATTTAAATATGTTTTTTTCACACATATTCATTACTAGACATTAATTTCATTTGTACTGAATTCTTTTGCATTTGTACATACAAATACTATAAAGTACATTTAGTCTAATCTTACAAATTTAATAACATTAATATTAAGCAAAATCTTGGAAAATATTTGTCTCTTTAGAAATATCTAGTGGAACTGATACCAAATCCATATGTCCTGTTATTTTAAACTACATACTCAGCAATTAAAATATTCATGCTTTTTTATACCAACATTGTTTTGTCAAAAATATATTGAAATAGTGACCATTCTTATTCAATTTTTTACATATCTTTACTCTCTTTTGTATAGCTGTAATCAATTTTAAGCCATCTCTTGTTTTTTAACTATCTCTTGTATAGCTTTACAGTTTAACAGGTTGTAAATACAATTTAATACTAAACAATACAATAATAACCATTATGATAGCTATTAACAACTTGTAAAATATTTTATCCTGTCAGGTTTAATCCAGTTTACCAGTATTTCTAATACACTAATACCTGTTTTTCCCCTCTCCCTAAAAGAGTATTGTCAAGAAGGAATGAGATATATATATATATATATATATATATATATATATATTTTTTTTTTTTCCTGTAGCTTTATTTTAGACTATTATTATTTATTTTTCTGTAGCTTTATTTCAGACCTTTGTTGTTTATTTTTTCTGTAGCTTTATTTCAGACCCTTGTTGTTTATTTTTTCCTATAGCTTTATTTCAGACCCTTGTGCAGTACTGCTTGTACAGTCAGTGTAAAACTGAGAAAGTGCCCCTCCCCCTTATACAGTCAGTGTAAAACTGAGAAAGTACCCCTCCCCCTGTAGTACTTCAGCACTGTTTACCTGCCCTATGCTGTGAGAATAGAATATATGTCAGCCCAACACTTTGGTTATACATTTATTTTATTAGGTTACTAAATAAAGCTTTCACTGTATATTACCTCTAGTAGGTATTTACACCCTCCTGCACAATTGATTTGAACTGTATGTATACTATAGCCCATTTGCTGGCTGTACTTGATACAACTGAGTTTTTTTGTCCTTTTAACATTTACTTGCAAACAGATTATAAGTGACATCAATGCACAACTGTAACATTTTATGACAATTACTAAATAGTGTTGCCTGTAAACATTTTAACAATTATGTTTTAATAACAATGATGCTTTAGAAAAACTCAAGCTACTTATCTGGCAATCAGTCTTGTTGTTTATCTTATCTTTCCAGCATTTCCTGTAACTATTCATTCAGTCTAGGAAGGTCTGAGCTCACATTTCATACTCTGTAAACTATAGTTAATTCTTTTGGCATTTTTCCTTTAATGTGATTGTGATTTGCATAACTATGCATTTATACAACATAAATAGACATCATTTTACAATTACCTTACATGGATTTCAGTATTTTTTTATTATTTATTTATTTAACTATTGAACTGTCCTGCCATTAATTTTACAAAAACTGTTTGAATAATACCATCTGTGATTTTCTTTTTAAAATTCAGAATTTTAACTGTTTGGTGTTACTATATAATTATAAACACATTGTAAAAAACAAAATAGATATTAGTTTTAACCAACACATTTATATTTATATTATTTATATTTGCTGTTGTCTGACTGTTATTCTTGTGTATTGTAACAGATGTACTCTAGATGAAAAGAACATACATGCATGTCTGTCTTGTATCTGTATATCTTTATACAAGCATGTCAGCAAGGGAGCCCGCAGGATTTTTTGCAGGGGGGTGCAAACCCAGAGCCCCACCCACATAGCTCGCCCCACCCCCTGCCAACACAGCCCGCCCAAGTCCACCCACCCCAAGCCCCGCCCACACAGCCATTCCAGTGTCCCATTACTTGGCTATTTCTCCCCATTTACTGTAGACACTGTTCAAATCTGTGTGCATACTGTTTTATGCTTTAGTTCTACAATGATTACAGGCAGTTGGATTTAATTTACAACTTTTATTTCAAACATTATAGCCCAAACACTGAGGCATTTACTAAACCTAAACAAAGCAATAGTCTTACAATGAAAACAGACTTGGCATTAAAGCTTCTCTACTTTTGAAACTCACATTCAATGAAACAGCATTGAAACCCACATTCAAAGAAAATGCATCTGGCCAGTGGCAGGTTATTTACCTTTGAACTGTTTTCAAGCAATAGGCTCCTTGCACACCGTTAGGGCCATGCAAAAGTTATTTGATTTACCTGATTGTATTAATTATAATATATAATTGAATTATATCCCTTGTATTATACAGCAGCACTTGTTTGAGTGACTCTGCTGAAGTAAAAGTAATCTGAATAATTCCACATTAAAGATATCTGAAACTAATGAAGATGTTGTTGCTAGAAAACAACTGTATATTTCAGTGTTTCATCTACAAATTCAGTGCCTGTTGCCGTCAAAGAATAAATTGCCTATGTTAAATTAAAAAATGGTAAGCTGGTATATTGCAATAGAAAATGGATGACAAGCTGAAAAACAGGTTCATAGTTATTAGGCATCTCATCCAAAGGAGGACATCCTGAGGACTGCAGCATACAAATGTATATGCTGTAGGAATAGAACCTCAAGCCTTTACATTAAGATGCAAGTATTCTACTTGTGGTGCTACTAACATAGCTTTAAAACTTTATACCACAATAGAGATACCATTTGCTAAACAAAACAGTTGCACATTGTAAATAGACTTGGCATGAGCAGCAGTGAACTTAGCTTCCCTTAAAACTCACAGTTCCTTGAAAATGCACTTGAAAATTCCACCTGTTAACTCTAACTTGGGCATTTCACTTTCTCACAAACATACCACACCCCTCAAGGCCTCAACCTTAGTGCAAGAAATCTGGACAAAGCCTAAAATAAATAGGGACAGATTATAAATATGGCTCTCAGAAACTTAGAAAATTGCAAGAGTAACAGGATTTGTGTTAGTATGCATTTTTCTAAATGACATGACATCTAAAACTGAAATGTCTCATTTAGCAACTTCAATCCTTTTAGGAGGAATATGGGGCAAAAATCTGGACAGCTGAGGGGTATGCTACCTCCCTCTTATACACACACCAAATAATTCTGGTCAGACAAATTAGTTCTGGGAAGGTTGCACTGAACGGCACCGTGCTTGAGCTGAAGTGGGTGAAATCCTGGTAGCCAGTGATAACTGATCTGCAGCTCAGCAATGTGGAGCATTAAAGCATTTTTAGCAGAGCATTGTTTCATCACTACCTATTGTGTTTGCACATAAGCTGTAGTTATTTTAAACATTTGCCTTTTTTGATTACTACAGAGTACATTTACCCACCAGAGCTATTGTGTTTTGACTTCAGTGTGGAGCTAGTTGTTGCAGGGCTTGGCTTTTAAGTAAGGTAGCCATGCTTATTTACCATATACCATTAAAGCCATCCTGACCCAACTACAAGTGTACTAACACACAGACACTGCTATAAGACACTGGTCTGCAATAAAATGTAATGAGCTTCTGAAAATACTGTAATCCTGTCCTTTTATTACAATGAATATAAAATACTTCGAAATAAGGTAAAAAAGCTCATAATCTTGAACCGATAAAACTACTTTTCCACACTTCAAAAACAATAATAAAATCAAACCCTCAGAAATTTTGGAAAGGTATCTCTACTCTACTTAACCCCAGCAAACCAGATGCCCCTACCCCAGACCCAAACGCTCCTGACCAAGACTTGGCTACCCAATTTAACTCTTTTCATTGAATCCATTTCCAAATTAACATCATCTTTCTCTAACACCACTACATTCTCCAAAACTCCCTTACCATCCCCAACCATCTCTCTACCCCACTCTGCTACTACTTCCTCATTCCCATCTACTAACTCCCATCCCTCCACTCCTCCTACTCCTACTACTTCATCAGCTTCATCTGCCCCTAATTCTCCATCTTCACACTCCTTTTTTCTCATTTAAACCTATACCCACTTCTACTATAAAGAAATTCCTTATGAAACTGAAGCCATGCACCAATGCTCCTGATAACATCCCTTCTTACTTTCTTAGCAAAGCTGCTGAAGCAATCGCTTACCCTATTAGCATTTTAATCAACCGCTCTATCCAAGAATGTATAGTACCCCAAGTCTGGAAAAGGGCCTTTATCATACCTCTACATAAAAGGTGGCAACAACAACAATGTTACTAATTTCCGCCCCATAGGTATTCTGTCCCCCATCTCTAAACTCCTAGAAAAGTGTATCCAACTACAACTCCTTCCACATCTCTTAGATAATCACCTACTAACTCCCACACATGGATTCAGACCACATCATAGCACTATGACCGCCTCCTCTCCTTCCTTGAAACTGTAAATAAAGCCCGCGACTCTGGCCAAATTGTTTCTACCCTACTACTCGACCTCTCTAAGGCCTTTGACACTCTCTCACAGCCTGCTACTAACTAAACTTTCTAAACTTAACCTATCTCCCTCCTCCTTGAACTGGTTCTCCAGCTACTTATCTAACAGATCTCAAGCAGTCAAATGGAAAAAGGCCACCTCCTCATTTCTAAATACTCCTACTGGGGTACCCCAGGGCTCTATACTGAGTCCCCTTCTCTTCAATATATTTATAAATGATTTCCGCAACTCTACCCCATTCTCAGACATCATCCAATATGCCGATGATTCTGCTATTATCTGCGCTGCCACCTCTATCCCCTCACTCCTAAAACTGACTCAAGATGCTTTTACAACAACTGAGCAATGGATGAAAAGGAATCACCTAGCACTCAATGCCTCTAAAACCAAATTAATGTTATTCACCCCCTCTAAGGCAACTTCTTTCAATATAAACACATTCCACATCTCTAGACAAAATAATCTACCCCTGGAACTGGTGTCGAGACCAAGTTACTTGGGGTCCAAATTGATAACCAGCTCAAATTCAACTCCCACCTACAGTTAAATATCAAGAAAACCCATCAAAAACTAGGTATGCTTTACCGACAAAATCATTACCTTACACCTGCTACCAAAATCACCTTCTACCTCATTTCTTATCCCCTCCCTTCTCTATGGAGCTCCACTCCTAACTAATCTACAGACCTCTCTAAAAACACAACTTTCCTCTTGCTACAACAAAATTGCCAAGTTAGCTACCAACCACAAGTCCTCCACCCACCACTGTTCCTCTCTCCAAAAACTAAAAATGGCTAGAGCTACCCAGTTCTCACATATACTCAACTAAATCTTGCACGTAAGCTCATTTTCAACCCCTCCCTTTGTCCCTCCCTTTCATCAGCCTTTAAAATGCACCTTCCTGCTAGAGTATTAAGGTCCAACAATCAAAATCTATTAGAAGTATATAAACCAACTCGTCCCCAGGCAAAAATCTTCTGTCTTATGGCCTTGCATGCCTTTGGAACTCCCTACCACCTTCCATTCGCACCACCCCCAACCATTTTATATTTAAAAGATCTCTTCACTCACATCTAGTATCCCAGTGGGAATGCTCTTGCTCCCACCCCACATAACTAACACTTGCAAACTCCATCTTCTTTCTTCCTCTGTTTCCTCCTGCAACTTTTCTAATTACCCACCCTAACTCATACATATTATTATTCCTACAATAATCAGAAAGAATATACTAGGCCACACTTCCCAAGTATTGCTTCCCTAATACGTTATTGCTTCCTAATATGTTATTATTCCTCAATATTGTCATGAAATGCTTCCAAATATGTTATTTCTCAGTGCTTTTGTGCTAAATTTCCCTTTAGTCTGTATTACCCATTAATTTCATCACTAGATTGTACTCGCTCTAGTTTTTGTTGTATTATTTGTAAATTGTTATTTCTTGTATGATTAACTTCTGTGTAATTGTATAATTTGTATATCTATTAATAACCTACTTAGTTTTGGAGCTTTTCTCCCCAGGACTCCATTGAAAACGGGTTCATTTGGCCCAATGGACTATCCTGGCAAACCAACTGCAAATAAAATAAATAAAATACTGTCATATGCATTTCAATACCCAAGGCTTATACATTATCTAGTCATGTAAATATTCTCTGCATGGCAACAACGAAAAGGCTTTCAATGCTGGTAATTCTTTAACAATATACTTACTAAAGCTTACTTGCATCTTACAATATCCGACAAGCTTACTAAAGCTTACTTGCATCTTACAATCTCCGACAAGCTTACCTGATGTTCATTAAACCATGGCTACTTAAACAGAGAAACAGGGCACTGTGACAGCATACAGTTCCAGAATAAGAAGCATAAATCAACAGTACAAAAATCTGATAGAAAACCAGAACATTTTGCAAAATCAAGGACAGATGAAAAGCCACGGTCGTATTTGTGATCTACTTTGGATGGGGGAATACTCTGCACATTTACACTGCATAACTGCTCCTTGCCTTCCATGGACACATCCAGAGCCACTACAATGGGGAGTGGGGTGCAATAAGTATGTCACAATTTGAAATGTCTCTGGCTGACAGTGATGGATCTGACACTCATACCTCTCAACTTCAGAGCAAGAAATCTGGACAAAGCCATACACAGAACTAGAAGTGTGACACAAGCCCAAAAATAAGGCCAATTTTTAAATATTGCTCTTATAACTTAAATAGAACAGGTAGATCTTGCATTAGTACAAATTTTCTGAAGGGTATGAAATCTGAAACTCAAATGTCTGCCATTATTTTCTAACTTCAATCTTTAATGACTTGCCGCTAATTTGCCAGAAAACCACAATTTTATGAAAAACGGACCAAAATGTGATGCAAAATACCTGTCAAAAAAGGGACACCTTTTAATATTAACAGTTAACTTGAAGCAGCTAACAAAATAAGAGCATCCACATGCATTTCTGAAATAAAGGAAATCTATAAGTGATCATTACAGTTATATATAATTGTAAACCCTCCACATTTTCTTCCAAAATTGCCATTTTGGAGGAGGGATTATTAGGGAGAGCAACATTTTGAGCCAGAATTGGGGACAATTGAGATGTTTGGATATTCCTAATCTACAAAGTGATTTGCACGTACCTCTCAACCTCTTAATGCAGGAAATCTGAACAAGGCCAAATATATTGGGGAACATACAAACACTACTAAAAATTGCTCTTGTATAAACGTAAAGACAGTCTTGCATTAGCATGCATTTTTCTGAAGGTTATGACATCTGAAACTCAATGTCTGTCATTTAATGGCTTCATTCCTAAATGATTTGCTAGAAAGTCACAAATTTGAGGAACAAACCAAAAATAAGCAGCAAATATCTATTCATTCTGCAAAGATATGGACAACTGAGAGGTATAGTTCAACCAGGGCTGTCTGAGCTTGCTACCCCCCCTCACAAAATCATGGTCAAATGGAGCCTCCCCTTGCAGCCATTCCAATGTCCCATTCCTTGGTTATTTTGCCCCATTTATCATAAACACTAATGTGCATACTGCTTTACTTCTGCGATGATTTAGGATTTCATTTGAAAGTTTTATTTTGCATTTTACAGCACAAACCCTAATACATATCTGTTAAAGCAATGCAGTCTCACAATGAAAATAGACTAACATTAAAACTTCTCTGCTCTTGAAACTCGCATGCATTGAAACAACACTGAAAACCACTTTTAGAGAAAATACATTTTGCCAATGGCAAATATTAACTCTGGGCTGTCTACAAAATTATAGGCCCCTCGAACATAACATACACGTGCTCTTTGATACACCTTCCGGACTGTATTACATTATATTCCTTGTACAATACAGTACAGTTGTTAGAGGGCATTTTAAATTTATTGTTTTAAACATTTTTCCAGTAAACAATGAAACAAAAAGCATCCACCAATGACAAAACTGCCCAATTCAGAACATTTCCATCATAAAAAGTCTACTCAAGTCCACCAGTATCAGTAAAAAATATACACAATCTCTGAAGTAGTAAACTCCACATTGAAAAAATTTGTAACTAATAAAGAGGTTGCTGCTAGCAAACACTTTATATGTCATTGTTTAATCTACAAATAAAGTGCCTGTTACCCTTGAAGAATAAATTGCTTTTGTTGCATGCAATAAAAAAATGAAAAGCTAGTAATACCGCAATAGGGAATGGATAGCAAACTGTTAACAGGTTCATAGTTACTAGGTATCTTTGCCAAAAAGACTGCAGCATTCACCCCCTTTACAACACAATACAGCATCAGCAATGCATTTACCTACTGTGGGAGTAGAACCCACAGCCTTCAGCAAGTACACTATCTGTTGTGCTATTAACAATGCAAGCAGACTAAACACAAGCAGCACTAAACTTTTGCTCCCCTGCAGCTCTCGGCTCCTTGTAAAATCTACTCGACACTCAGCTGTATCTCTGAACTTTTCAGCACAAAAAATCTGGAAAAAGCCAAAATTTATTGGGGGGGGGGGGGAGAAAAACCAGGGACACATTTTAAACATTGCTTGTATAATGTTTGAAAGTTGCTAGAATAAAATGCTGCGTTACCACCATACATTTCACTGCCACGTCTTGAACCCAGGGGACCCCGTGCAAAACAGTCAGAGCAACATACCACTACGCCAAATCAACTGTTTTGTGAAAGAGGAAGACTGAAACTTAAATAGCTACCATTTAGTGAATTCAGTTCTCACCATAGCACAGCTGTCAACCTCTTAGCACAAAAAGACCTGAACAAAGCCAATAATGGGTGACTACAACCACCAAACATTCAGTGAATTCAGTTCTCACCATAGCTCTCAACCTCTTAGCAAATAACACCCGGACAAAGCCAGTAATGGGAGAATATAGCCCCCAAACATATTCAGTGAAATCAGTTCTTACCATAGCTCTCAACATTAGCAAAAAACCTGGATGAAGCCAATAAATACCTGAACAAAGCCAATACTGGGTGAAGACACTAACTATAACTGTAACCAAGTAGTAAGGGGAGACTGGATCTACACATTTTATTTTTCCCCAGGCTGATTAACTTTAAGAGTGCACTTCAAACGCTTTTAAATAAAGTTCTAGAAGGACAAATTAGAGTCCCCCCCCCATTGCTTCTGTTACTGTGGTGGAAGAAGCACCTTTTACCCTCCAAAGGCATACGTAGCAATTTGCAACTTTGGTCCTGTTGCTAGCTGAGAAATGAATCACACATCTTTGGAAAAAAGGATGAAGAACCAGCTATAAGTCAATTAATAAGTATGTTATATTAAGTAATGCAATTAGAGCAGTCATTAGCCACTCCACACTCGAAAAAGGTAGCTCTATAGGGGGGAGGTTCAACTAAGTCTGAGGGAAAGGATACTGAAACACTTCTTTCTTTTACAAAATTCACAAAATATACACACGGAAGGTGCAGAGCACTACTCACTCACACAAACTCCATCTCAAGTAAGTGCGCCACTTTTGTGTTTTGGCGACAACCGCCAAGTGTTCAGTCACTGTGAAAAAAAAGGACTCCGACTCAGGAGTGGAGCAACCAACCTACCTTCTTCTTGTACCAACACCACCACCAGTCCAGTCCAGTCCTTCCACCACATGATGGTTTTGAATAGCCACAGCCATGAATCAGGAAGGATAGTCTTCTCCACTGTCCACCTGCAGTCTTCCATAATGATGCGGTCGCCAGTTATAAAGTTTAAGAAGGAGTTTGACGCATGTCACGTTAGTAATCAATTATGCATCATTGTGTCATGTGACTGCCTGCCACACCACCTCCGCTAACATTTCTTCCTAAAAGTCCGATTCTACGAACAATGCAGGCTTTACAGAAAAAAAAAAAGTGTCTTTTGCAGATATCATTAAGAAAATCCAGGGGGGTGCAAGTGCACCCCCTTGCACCTGCCTGCAGGCGCCCTTGCATGTCAGTCTTGTGACTTTAAATCTTTACTCCTATTAACTATTTTCATTTAATTTTTATATACTAGAACAGTTTTGTTTACCTTTTGACTGTGCTAAGAATGGCATTCATATGCTTTACTTTACTGTAGTACTGATAGATGTCTTGCTTTAACTGAATGAAAGTAAAACATTTAAGAATGATTTGTCCAGACATCAGATCCTACCATCCTACCATGTATGTTTAACCATTTTCAAAACATAAACATATTATAAAATATATTTCTTTTGCACAGATTAACTGTGTATGCAGGAAATTCCCAGTCTCTGTCAGTTCAGCTAATTTATTTTCTTTATCCTGCAACTGCTGTTGAATTTCCTGGAATGTTGTATGGTCTTTCTGACATTCTTTAGTAAGCTGTTCTGCTGAATTTGAAACTCCTATGCACTTTTGAAAAGATGTATGTATAACTTGTCTAAGCTTCCTGAACTCATTGTGTCTGTCTTTTAGAAGTTTACTACATTCCTTTGTAACAAAATGTACTAGGGGTTCTATCAGTAACTGATTTGACTCACATGTGGTGACAGGACATAACTGTTCAACATCAGAATGTAATGGAAACACTTTACCCTTAGTTAATTCTTCAGATCTGTCTTTACAGTCTATTTTTTTCGCAATATGATGTAATATTATTTTATGACATAATACACAAAATGCAGTTTTTGTTGAATCACACAATAAACATTTGTCATATTTCACATGATTTTCTTTGAGATACCAGTCAAATATTGTAATACATTTGTATAATGCCTTACTATCAACCTGCCCTAATAAGGTTTTACATTTACTAATGTGCTGTGTATACCAACATTGCAATTTACTAACGTTTAGTTTACTCCTGCATGAATTATAAATAATATTCATACTATCTAGTAATATACAACCTGTCTAGGAATACAGAAACTATATATGAATATACAAACTGTCTTAAGAATATAAAAACTCTCTTAAGAATATACAAACTGTTTTAACATCATCCACACTAAATATGTGACACAGAAAAAAGTCTTACCAGTTAGCAAGAAAACAGGTGATCAGGCTGCTATTGCAGATGGCTGGAAATTTTTCAAAGTCACTTGAGAAGCTGGGAAAGCACAACAGGCAGTGGACTGATGGGCTAGTGGATATCCCCCTTTTCTTGAAGAATGTAAGGCACTGCAAATTTCTTGAACTAGTCTCACTCCGGATTGTAGACGGGTAAAAAACTTTACTACTGAAAGCTGCATAAACTGGAATACTTCTGTTCAGAATTGACACATACGTACAAATGTTAGTTACTGCAATTTAACTGAAGTGACCCTCTGCAGGGCTTACCATCACTCCTCCTGTGTTTGAATGCAGATTGTAGGTTCAAATGCAGGCTAGCTTGCCATTGAAAAAATTATATGGAGCTAGTCACTCAGCTGCCTCGCCATTGAAAAAATATTTTGAGATTTACTTGCTTACTGCTTGCTGCTTCTTGCTGTGGGATGGATCTGCAGTGTTCTTAAGACACTCAGTCTTGCTGGCTGGAATCAAAGTCTGGTTATAATTGCATTCACAGTCTGTTGCATACAGAAACTTGCAGAATATACACTGATGAGAGAATATACTTTGCAGCACTTGTCTTTAAGAGCAGTAACCAATAACTTTTATAATAAATAAAACTGGACAAACGTTGCAGCTTAAAAGTACTGTTCCAACTTTACTTCTCATATAGTACAGATGATGTGAGAGATATAACATTTACCTTGGGACTTGTGTCCCTACCAAACCTCTAAAATAACTGGATTTATACAGCTCTTTATATACAGTTTTTAGTCATGCATAAACATATTTTGGAGAATTGCTTATCCTGTAAAAACAATACTAAACTTCCTTGTTTAACAATGTCTTGTAAGAGACCAGCTTTTCTGACAGTGTGAATATCCTGTAACAGTGTCCTGATGTCCATGTAGAAAAACATATTTTTGAGGAAACACATTGTCCTGTATTCTATTTGAATCTGTGTATAGAAACATATGTTCTTATGTCAATGCTGATAAGCATATCCTGTTTTTTATGAAGAAAAACATATTTTTGAGAAAACACATTGTCAGAGATCAGCTTTTCTGACAGTGTGAACATCCTGTATTTTATTTGGATCTTTGTATAAAAAAACATCTGTTTTTGTGTCATCCTGTTTTTCCATGCAGAATAACATGTCATTGTTCTTTAAAAGCAGATTTTGCATTTTTGTTCTTGCATACATCCTGTTTTGAGTCTGTAAGGGAAAAATGTCCATTCTTTAAAAGCAGATTTTGTATTTTTGCTCTTGCATACATCCTGTTTTGAGTCTGTAAGGGAAGAATGTCCATTCAGCAGATTCCTTTTCCAAGCCATGGTCATTTAGTATGACTGCTGATCACATATATTTAAGCAAGCCTTTTCTTTCAGCATATTTACAACATAATTAATTTCAGATTTATATTCATAAAATCTAACAGAAACCACAGTAAAAAACTTTTCTAAAGTAAACTTCACCTTACTTAAGACAGAGGTGGTAAGTTTCACAGCCCCCACGCTAAAGGATAACGCTGCCCAAGATGCAGAAACCTTTACAAATGCACTCTATGAGCACCTACAAGGATGCATGGATCGTGCCATCCCTAGCAAAACCAAGACTCACTCCTCTAAGAGAAGGAAACCAGTTTGGTGGACCCTTGCAATAAACAGGCTATACAATAGAAGGAGGAAACTAGTTCAGAAAAAAAGCAAATCCCAAGAAGGAAAGACATCCCTGATCAATATCGGTAAGAAACTGAGGTCCCTCATGAAATCATCCAAGGCTAACTTTGAAAGAAAAATAGCCAAGGATTCAAAAGATAACCACAAAGCCTTCTTTAGCTATGTTAGGAATCTAAGTGGCAACTCGCAGATATGCACTGAACTAGTGCATAATAGCACAAAATATACTGAACCTACTGATATTGCCAACATCCTGGCAGATGGGTTCAGTGCAAACTTCAACCCTCTCTCTCCTCCAAAAGGGCCCACAACAATACCTGAAAAGTGTAGTGTCCCAAAAATCACAGATGTACAGGTGAAAACAGCCGTTTCAAAAGCCAAAAACACAGCATCAATGGGACCAGATGGTGCCCAGGCTGCATCTTGCACGAACTACAGAATGAACTAACCCCCCACTTAAACACACTGTTCAACCTCAGCCTCTCCACAAGCTACGTGCTCATAGAATGGCACACAGCCACAGTTATTCCTCTCCACAAAGGAGGGGCCACCACTGACCCTGGTAACTATTGTCCCATAAGCCTGACTAGCCTGGTCTGCAAGGCTATGGAGCGCATCATCATGAAACTCATTAACAAAGACATTGGGAACCTCCAAACACTTGACCAGACCCAGTTTGGCTTTGTTATGGGCAGATCATGCCTACTAAACCTGGTTGACTTCTTTGAGACAGTCACCAAGGCCATAGACGAGGGAAAGGTGGTTCAGACAGCCTACCTTGACCTTGCCAAGGCTTTCGACACCATTCCCCACTCGGGTATTACAGAAAAACTCACCAGCCTGAACATAAACCCCTATGTCATGAGATGGGTTGCCTACTGGCTTACAGACAGAACTCACACAGTAAGAATAGTGGGTTCCAGGTCCAACTCTAAACCAGTCACAAGTGGTGTCCCACAAGGCTTGGTCCTGGGACACCGACTGTTTGGCATATACTTCTCAGAAGTACAGGCAAACACAGGAGGACTATGGCTAACCAAGTTCGCCAATGACTGCAAACTGGGAGCTATAATTGACTCTCTGGCTGACATGGACATCCTCCGAAAGAGCCTTACTGAGATAGACACCTGGTGTCAAAGTCATGGCCTCAAGCTAAATGCCAAAAAATGCATAGTCATCCTGTTTGGGAAAAACAAAACACCCACGAATTACCACATAGGTGGCAGCCCCCTTAACACAGAAAAGGTAATAAGAGATCTGGGGACCCAGGTAGATAGTAATCTCTCCTTTAACAATCATATTGCTAAAGTAGTTAGGAAATCCTTCTATGTGGTCCATCTAATTACTAAAGGGTTTGCATCTAGAAATAAAGAGGTTATAGTGCCCCTCTACTCGTCACTCATTAGACCCACCATAGAGTACAATGCTCCATTTGGGATGTACCTCACAAGATACTTCCAACAGCTGGAAAGACCACAAAAGTACCTCATCAAGAGGATTACTGGTCTCAAATATATGTCCTATGCAGCCGACTGAAAAAACTCCGGCTGTACTCAGTGGCATATTGCTTATTCAGAGGTGATCTCTGCCTGACTTTTAAAAGCCATGTCCAACTTAAAATTGATGGACATGCTCCACCTAAAGAAATCCAAGTCACTGCGAGCCACGTGCTCTAGTGAGCTAAACCTCACCACAACAATAAATAGAACATGCTGGAGGGATAGATTCCTGTCACAGAGACTCCCCATGCTTTGGAACAAAATTCCAAATTACATCAGGCATAGCCCCTCACTAACACTCTTCAAGGTAAACCTTGACTAGTGGATGGGTAACAGAAAATACACCCCTGGGATCACTTAATTGGCTCTGCTTGTCAGAGGATCAGCTAATTAATCAATGGGGCAGCGAAAGCCAACACACTCTGGCTAGGCTTATAAATGCCCTCAGGCAGCTAGCCTAGTACCTACCTATGAACCTATGAACCTACCCTACCTGAACAGTTTTTTTCATGTGAAGGCAATGAAAACCTGTAATGATGATCAGTTAAACGCAATGTTGTGCTTTTGGTTTGTGCTGGAAAGAACCAGAGATATCCTCATTGCAGGTGCAATGACTTTTGCTTATTTTAATAACAGTTTTGTAAAAAAAGAGTATTCTGTGCATCAATATTGCCTTTAAGCAAGTGGGTACTCATTCTTTCCTTTTTTTAGTGCTGCCATTAAAATTAATTAATCAATGTGCAAAGCCACATTGCCAAACTATGTTTTGTAGAAGAGATATATCCAGCCTCTGCTTAAACCAGAGGTTTGGAAAACTGGAGGTTTGATCATGAAGGTTTTATTGCATAAAATGAAAGTGAGTGAATAATGAAGTGAGTCAGCAAATAATATATATACAAGATTCAATTATTTTTGGTTAGGACCAAAATGATAATGCACCTTGGACAACATGTCTAAAGGATGCAGAGCTACTTACAGGCCTCGTTTTGCTGATCATTCATTAAGCTGGTGACAGAACAAAGTCCTGGGTCCCCAGATACATCATGTCCCTCTTCCCAAGAGTTTAAAGGATTCTCTTGAGTCTATTTAAACGCATGAAGCCTTTGTAACAAATGAGACCAGTCTGAGCTCTAGAGTAACTCCCAGCATTTACAGAGAGATGGATCAAGAATGATTGAAAATTCCTCTCTATTTTACAAGAAAAATGCACTCTTTCAAAGACAACAGCTCAGGCAACAGGCAAGGTGGATGAGTAATTGTTCTTATAGACAAGGAAACAGACCTTAGTTCAGAACTAATTTTCATGTTCAATAATACCTGTGAGAAATACCTTAACTAGTTATTGTTACAGCTACTCCTGAGATCTCACACCAAATTACTTATAGCAATTATCTCTATACCATACCCCTTTTTTTAACCAAAACCTTTAATATCATATTTGAACAATTTAGCAAATATAAAAAGCAAAACAAGATTATTATTCTAGGTGTTCTTAAAGTGTTCCATTGCAATTTTAATATACACTGTGGCAAGTTGTAACTAAAATGTTGCAATGTATTTTCCAGCTGATTTTATCAAAATTATGTGAAAGATTACTAACTTTTTTATTCAGATTATACCCAGTTAATATTACTGAATCCTTCAGTGGTGTTAGTTGAGGGATAGCATGGGGGTGTGTCCATTTACCTTAATCGATAAGGACCTACATATGTTTTGTAGTGCATCCATTAAACTCTATAAATGCACTTACATAAACTCCCTATGTTTTTACTTTTTTTTAATTTAACATTTGTTTACTGGAAAAGTCCAACTGGGACAGAGCCCACTTTCAGTGGAAGACCAAGGAGAAATGCTTCAGATGCATGTCTTTTTAATGTGGGAGGAAACCAGAGTACCCAGAGGAAACCCAAGTGATCACAGGGAAGACATGCAGATTCCACACAGAAGGGACCCCAGCCAACAATCGAACCGGAGAACCTCTTCCTGTGAGGTGACAATGCAAACTGCTGCACCACTGTGCACCACATGCCATAGTGTGTAAAATGAAAAAAAAAAAAAAACAACAAAAAACAAAACTGTGATGAAACTCTTTAAGATTTATTTGCACAGACAACACAATTACCAGTTCTCTATGCCTTACTTCCACTTATCACCTAACTCATTTACAGAAGAAACTAGACCTAAACCCTCATCAAGCATTTTCCCTGTTAGATTCATTCTAGGAAACATAGTAGACAAATACAGATTATATAAATACTCCCAGCTTCTAAGTGACCAATGCCCTATTAATGCTTACTGGTCTCTTTAAGTTAAGAAATTACTTCCAAAAATGTTATTCACTGTGAATGTCATTGACTCCTCTGGCATTATTTTCTGTGCGTAACTACATACAACAGTTTGGAGTACACAGTCCACAGCTGTAGAGACCCCATCTGCATCAGCCATCTTCTTTAATTTGTTATCACTTATTCAGCATAAGTTACTTCCACTAAAACAGATCATACTTCAGGGTAAGGCCATTCTATCATACTAACAACTTGAAAATACATATTAAAAGCTAGAGACAAATGCATGCAAAGACTGAAATACAGACTCTACCAAGGATAGTAAACTTATAGAATTCCAGTGTCTATAAAAAAATGTAAATATGTCAAAGCAGTCTAGTCAGGGATATGCAGGAAAGTGATATTAGTCAACCTAGACAGTTCTGGAAACTATAATAAGCAGTCACTTATAAGCTATTTCTAAATTATGTAGCATCTACTGTACCTTACAAGGTCTTCTTGATAAACAACATTAAAGATAATTCTGCTTCCCAGCCCATTGTCATTGTATCAATGTTCAGCTGCATGCAGCTGGTGGCTCCTTTGACTCTCATGCGTATCTGTTTGCACTAACCACCTTTCTACTAAAAAACTCACCACATCATAAGTCCAAAGTCTTTCAGATAAACTCAAATGGACCCACAGACATAGTTGACTCCAAACTCCTAAAACATTGTAATCGTATTCTTTGTGTATCACTTATACTTGTAACCTTACACTTCTGATGTGCTGTATCCTATATGGCCTTAAGCATGCACTTATTATTCCACTATTTAAAGTCCTCCTCTCTTCCATTGCAACTAATTTATAACAAATTGCAAACCTTTGTCCACTGGCTGAAATTCTAGAAAAAATAATTTATGATCAAATTCAGAATTAAGTTAGCAAATAGAACATCTTAACAGACAGACAAAAAACACACTTACTGCTATATTCTCCAACACCAGCAGTGGTGGCTGGTGATTTCAAAGCAAGATGAGGGTGGCAGAAAATAAGTGAATGGTTGGGGCTAACGAAAATGGTGTTTGGCTTGATTACTGTAGATCAATGATCATTACCTGAGGCCAAGCAATGAACAGGGTTATTCACATTATTTCATGGAATGTCTCAGTATGTACTCACTCATTATAGTTACTTTATTGACTATATACAGCTCAGATGTCTGACTGCAATCAGTAAGGCCAACCTTAAGTGAAATAGGGCCAGATACAAATAAATCCATAAGTCCACCTGCAGTACACTAGTTCCCTGTGAACCTCCCCAGTGCCCCTCCCATGTTTTCCCCTCATTCTCTCCCCAAACCACCCAGACAGATTTTTCATACTTATTTTAACTCCTGCTCCATGATTTTAACATTTCCTCAATGGCCAAGACCCCACAGTAATAATCTGAAAAAAAATATTAAGTTAAGATGGGAGTCTGGGGATCTAGTAGCCCCCAGAAGTCATAGTGTTCTATATGTGATGAGGTGCATTTTAGAACTTTTTTTATATATTTTTCATCTAATGATGACCTGAACAAAAAAAAAAAAAAAAACATGTGGAAGGAAACAAATGTAGTCTTGTTTATTTCTTTTAAGAAAACAGATGTGTCTAAAACTTATTACTCCTCCAAAAAATAGTTACCTTCTGTGCATTTTTCTGGTATTAGATTGGGATGAAAATAAAACCACAAATGGCCAGAGACATATATTATACAGCTGAGGATCTGGAAGAAGAAAGCAACGTGCATGGATAAAAGCCATACAGAGACATGAAGTACATGTGGAGTCCACATAGAGGGGATCACAGCCAAAAGCTCAGAGAACCAAGAGCTGTTGTGAGATATGTCACTCTGCAAATGATCTGTTGCAATCATGCACAACCTGCCTAGACTGCCATACACAGACACTTGTCGAGTGCAATGCTTATGTTTTACTGTGATGGAAAAAAATGATGGCCAACTTCCTAGCACTCCAAAAAAGCAAACATTTTTATCACATGCAATCCCCATACTCATACCAATCAGTTACAGATATTTTATTGACCATGCACTCCTGAGCTATCTGAGTGTGTTGAATACAGAAACAGTAGAGTATTTCAACTGACTTCACACAGATAGACACTACTTCTGCAAGGCCAGAATAATGACATTTTAACTTGAATAAGTGTCAACAGTATCAGTCACTTACATTGACATCTCCTACATCCAGTAATTAAAGCTAGCTTTGTTGATTGTATATATCTCTGATATTAGAATGTAATAAAATAAAATAATAATTTGCAACAGTAATTTAAATCTCCTCTCCGCACGCACACAAATATATGCTCTGACATACACAGATCCGTCCCCTCAACTTCATTTTAAAATTTTAAAATATAAGACATTATTTCCTGGGGGGCTCAATAGGGAGTTCAATAGGAAATGTTTTATGTGAGAAAGCTTTAAAACTTTAAATATGTTTTTAATTGTTTTAATTGAATCATTGATTAATGACTGTGATTAAATATATATAAGGTATTTGGTAAAAGGAAGAGGTATACTCTGTAAAGGCTCATAGTAGCCGAGGCGCTAGAGCAGATTGACTGTGTCTTTATTGTTTTAATAAAAGTGTTCATGTTTGAAGTTCAGTGCATTAATTCTGCTTACTGGTCAAGAGGTATGTGGTGCAGCATTATTCTGCAGCAGTTAGTGGTTCTAAAATAGTATAGGATATGTTGCAGAGGACAGGTGTAGACACCTTAAATGCATTTTTGTATCCTTTGGGAAGTCATCCTCCTTGACAATATGCTCCTAAGTGCTGATTCAGTTGGTCAGGGTTTGGGAATGTATGAGGACAGTGACCTAACTTTTGTCCAACATGTGCCCGTTGTCATAAAGTTCTTCTGTATTGAACAGCATATAAATAAAGAGATTGTGTCTAGATCTAGGGATGTTGTCGTTTCCATTTACTCAGCTCTCATTAGACCAGTCATTGAGTATAATGACTTCTTTGGCATTATCTATTTAGACACATGCAACAACCAGAATGTCCACAGAGATACCTTACTAAAATGATTCAAGGCCTAAACAGTATGCCTTACATGGACTGACCCATAGCCCTGCCACAGTACCTGGCATCATGCAGACTGCTAAGAGGTGACATGTGTCTGGCATTCAAGGCAAGCTCAGACCCAATACTGATGGATTTACTGCACATCAGCAAGTCAAACGACATCAGAAATAGTCAGTTGAGGGATCTAAACCTCTTCTTCAATATCAATAGAACAGTTTGGAGGGACAGGTTTATTTCACAGAGGATACCACTGTTCTGGAACAGACCTTCCATCCATATGAAACAAAGCACATCCCCACACACATTCAAGTACAACTTGGATATATGGATGGGAAATAGAATATTTACCCCAGGCTTGATTCCTTTTCAACTAAAGGACAGAGAGAGATCCTAAATGTTTATCCCATGCATTGGTCCCCTCAAATTATCAATGGTATAATTCCAGTTATTCTCACTAGGTGTATTATACAATTATCGACCATGGAATGAGTAAGGCCAATCTAACAACACATGGGATAGATAAATTCAACCACCAAAAGGTAAATTTGCTAGGTTTAAAATTGCTCACAAGAGCAGCTATACTAGTACTTACCTATGAAACTATGATGCATAGGAACACAGTGAGAACATTCTAGGTAAAGTAGGTTGGGAGTAGATAAGGTACTTTTTTTTGGCAGGGAAAGGACAATCACCCATTCTCACCAACTTAACCAAAACAGAAACTGCCAAACTCAACACCTGTTAGAATTAAATTTTAACATTTGCTACTGGTGCCCCCTACCGAGCCCACTGCTGCCATTCCCTAAAACAACTTGGCTGGCTTTTATTCCCTCTTACCCTACCGCATCAATAATCAGCTTCTTACACCCTCACAACATGGCTTTAGACCAGGTCATAGTACCTCCACTGCCATCCTCTCCTTCCTAGAAACAATCAACAAAGCCCGCGACTCTGGCCACTTTGTATCCACTCTTTTCCTCGACCTCTCTAAGGCATTTGACACTATTTCCCACAACCTCCTTCTTACCAAACTCTCTAAACTTAACTTATCCCCTTCCTCTACCCAGTGGTTCTCAAGCTATCTCACAAACAGGCAACAAGCAGTTAAATGGAAAAAAGCTACCTCACCCTTCCTTAATACATGCACAGGCATCCCCAAAGGTTCCATCCTAGCCCCCTACTATTCAACATATTCATAAATGATTTCTTCTAAGGCATTCCTAACTCCAGTCTCATCCAATATACCAATGATTCTACTATAATATGTTCCTCCCATTCCATCACAACTCTTAACAATCTAACACAAGCCACCTTCTCTTCCACTGAACAGTGGATGCTCGGCAACCATCTAGCCCTTAATGCAACCAAAACAAAGCTTATATTATTCAATGCATCCAAAACCTCTTCCCTAGACAAACAATCCTTCATAATTACCAGCAATAATAATACCCCCCTAGAACTAGTCTCTGACTCAAAATTACTAGGAATTATCATTGACAATCAACTAAAATTTGATAGGCATCTACAAGCAAATATAAAAAAAAACATAAAAAATTAGGTGTGCTTTACTGCCACAGTCGCATTATCTCTCCCACCACCAGGATTACATTAGCTAATACATGCCTCATCCCATCCCTTTTATATGGTGCATCTATCCTAACCAGCCTACAATCTTCCCTCAAAACAAAACTCCCATTTTGTTATAACAAAATATCCAAATTTGCTGCAGGTCATAGAGCCTCTTTTCACCACTGTAATTCCCTTCACCAACTAAGTTGGCTTGAATTACCCAACTTCCTCACATATACCCAGCTCATCCAAGCACATAAACTCATTCATAACCCGTCTCTCTGCCCCTCCCTAGCAAATACCTTTGAAATGCATAAACCAGATAGACTCCTATGATCCAATTCCCAAAATCTAATTAAATTGCATAAACTAACACATCCTGCTGGGAATCAATTAATGTCCTTCTCTCTTGCATGCCTATGGAACTCTCTCCCTTCTCCCATCTGCACCACCAGCAGTCTCTCCTTGTTTAAAACCTCACTGCACTCGCACCTTACTTCACAATAGAAATGCTCTTGCTCTCATCCAACCTAATTCTACCACACTTTCTTCCTAACTTTCCAAACTTTGTTGCCTGTCACTACCTCCTAAAGTTTTACATCCCTTGGGACATATTCGACCAATGACTAAAAAATTACATCATTGTAATTCCCTAAAAAAAAAACAAAAAAAAAAAAAACTACTACTTACTGAATTAACCTGATGTACTTTTCCTAATGAAAATATTTTTTATTTCTGTATTATGTAACATCTATTTGAATTGTGCAATATGGGTTTGTACTATACAAAATATGTATTTAACATCTAATTGAAATTAATATCTTTCTGTACTATGTATTTGTATTTCTCTGGAGCTTTTCTCCCCAAGATTCCATTGAAAATGGGCTCCTTGTAGCCCAATGGACTATCCTGGAAAACAAACTGCAAATAAATAAAATAATCTCCTAAACTATCATTAACTTTCCTTTGCCCACAATCTCCTACTACTCCCAGACAAAACTCCAACACTGGCCAATCTACTAGAACTACAAGCTAAAACTAGACAACTTCGCTCTAGTGACAAAAAATTAATCAAGGTCACCAAGACCAACAACACAGCAGGGGACTCTCTCTTCCCTAACTACACAGGCAAAATTTGGAACACCCTACCTACTGCTATTACCTCAGCAGGCTCAAAGGTTACATTTAAAAGACTCATGAAAGAACACCTAAAGCACACATAGATATGCACATGTTCCTCACCTGGCTGACTAAGCCCCCTCCCACCCTCTCCCCTTACTCTTGCCCTCTGACATCAGCTTCATCACCAAAAGAATGCAACTTCCCTAGCTTCCTTCCAGTTCTACCTCTAATTCTAACCCCTTAGTCAATACCCACATGTCACTTCTAGGACACTCTTTTATCTGTCCTCGAAACTTTAATTTTCTCTTTACACCTGTACTCTTACTTTATACATATGCTACTTACGCCTCCTGCTTTTCTTTCTTAATCTGTTATCCAATTTCCCATCTCTGTCTCTTTTCCTGCTACTATACTCCCTGCTACGTCTAATCTTTGCTCTCTGTGTTGCTATACTCCCTACTATGGTGCTCACAACTCAACTGTATAAACCAAAAAATGCATCCCCTACTAACAATGTTCACCATAATGTAATGTCTCATCCTAAAACTGTAAAAGATGTGTTCAGTCTATGTAAATATGTTAAATCTTAAGCTTCAATGCTATGTTACTAGTCAATGTTAAGTTTGGTACTATCTATGTAAATTTGAATGCTCCTGTACACACCTTATATTTTGCCTAAAATTTAACTGTGGAGCTATTCTCCCCGGGCCTCCACTTAAAATGAACAAATGTAAAAAAAAAAAAAAAAAAAAAAAAATATATATATATATATATATATATATATAGAGAGAGAGAGAGAGAGAGAGAGTGAAGGGAAGAGGGGATGAGTGAAGGAAAGTAAGGGTGAGGGCAGGTATTGAGGGCACATAGCCACAGATAGAAGACCACATATGGGGCAGATGTGAACACACAAGGGGGCAGACATAGGCAACACAGATATCAGCATGAGTAAGGGGTAGACAAATGACTGTGGACAGAATGTGATACTGACATCATAACAGCTGATGACTAGCCTCTGCTAAAAATGGGCAGCTACCCAGTCAGACTTTCCTGTTAATCAAATGTCATTAAATAAATAACTATTACTAGGACCCAGCAGGTAGTGATCCTTGGTGTGGATGGCCAGTAACAGTGGCTGCATCCATCCCTCATGGCCTGATGGCATTGGCCAACTGGGCAACACAGTATACTACTGACTGCAGAAGAGACTGTTGGATCATGACTCAGTGGATCATTGACCTGTTAACCACTGCCTCCACTACTTACTCCAGCTTTGGCACAACCAGGGCCAGTGATTATGATGGGCTACATGCCCGGGAAGTACCAGAACCCTTCACAAATGAGACACTCCCAGTCTGCTCACTAGAATCATTCACAGCTTTGGTTGGGGGTGGCAATAGATGGTGGCTGATGCGCCTGCAACTAAAGAGGATCTTGGAGACCAGCAGAAGTGAGACAAAACTTGAAAACCTAATGGTAGTGAGGATGACCTAGAGATTACATGGAAGATATCAGTAAGGAAAGGGCACACATCATAGGCACCAGAACCATAGGGCAAGGGGGAAGGAGTGCCTCCACACTTTTACAGCTGCAAAACCTGAAAACACATGCAAGATCTGTAATGCATGCACGCACGCTAACATGAATTTAAATTTAAACACAAAAGTGCATGGTTCCTGCCTACCAGACTCAACACCACTTAAGGCTTCTGGTGGACTCAACCTCATGGTAAGCTTAAGGCTGATTGTGTTATGATGCTGCTCCATTCTGTTTATCCTATGAAGCTGGTTCTCTGTTCTGCTTATTTTATGAAGCTGGTGCTCCATTTTACTGTGTGCCATTCTGCTTATTTTATGAAGCTGTTCTGTTCTGCTTATTTTATGAAGCTGGTTCATAGATTCATAGGTGTGTACTCGGCTAATGGCCTTGGAGCCTTTATAAGCCTAGCCCATAGGATTATCCTGGCATCATGCCGCCCAACCTTAGTTCCTAGTGCCTTTGTCGAATAGAGCCACTGGAGTGATCCCCGGCATGAATTTTCTATTTCCCATCCAGTCATCAAGATTTCTCTTGAAGAGGGCCAGTGAGGTGTATGGGAAGCCTATTCCATAGCATGGGCAGTCTCTGGGTTATAAACCTGTCCCTCCAGCATGTTCTGTTGATTGTGGTAATGAGGTTGAGGTGTCTGGAGCATGTGGTGTGGAGCAATTGGGATTTCTTTAGATGTAGCATTTCTAACAGAACTGGGTCAGACATGGCTTTGTAAGTCAAGCAGAGATCGCCTCTAAGTAGGCGATATGAGACAGAGAATAGTTAGAATTTTTTGAGTCTGTCCATATAGGACAAGTGTTTAAGGCTTAGGATCCTCTTTGGGAGGTACTTTTGCGGTCTCTCCAGTTGTTGCAGGTGTCTAGTGAGGTACATGCCAAATGGGGCATTGTACTCGATTGGCCTAATGAGGGAAGATTAGAGGGAGACAATGACCTCTTTCTTCCTGGATGAAAACTCTTAGCAATGAGATGTGCCACATCGAAGGACTTTCTGACCACACTGGCGACGTGGTGGTAAAAGAGAGGTTGCTGTCTACCTGTGTTCCCAGATATCTTATAATGCCTTCTGTGTTCAGTAGACTTCCTTCAATGTGGTAATTCAAGGGAACCGCGTTTTTCCCAAAGGGGATGACGACACATTTTTTGGCATTGAGCTTAAGGCCATGGTTCTGACACCAGTTGTTGGTCTCATTGTGGCCTTTCTGTAGGATGTCAACATCACTTGGGGAGTTAATAATAGCTCCCAACTTGCAATCATCTGCGAACTTTGTCAGCCAAAGTCCCTTCGTGTTGGCCTGGACTTCAGAGAAGTAGATACCAGACAGGAGAGGACCCAGGAACAAACCCTGTGGGACTCCACTCATGACTGGTCAACAGTCTTACTTGAAGTCAGCTACTTTCACACTATGGGTTCTATCTGTGAGCCAGTTTGCAGCCCACCTAGTGATATAGGGGTTGATGCCTAGCTTAGTAAGTTTTTCTGATTCATGAGTGGGGAATGGTATCAAAGGCCTTGACCAGATCAAGGTAGGCTGTATGAACTACCTTACCTTCATCCAGAGCTCTGGTGACTGACTCAAAGAAGTCGACCAAGTTGAGCAGGCATGATCTACCCTTCACAAAACCAAACTGTGTAGGATCCAGAGTTTGGAGATTCCCTATATCCTTGTTTATTAGGTCCATGATGATGCTTTCCATAGCTTTGCATATCAGACTCATCAGGCTAGTGGGGTAATAGTTAGTGTAGTCGCTCCTCCTTTGTGGAGAGGGATGACTGTACCAGTGCACCATTCAGTAGGGACAAAGCCTGATGTGAGGCTGTGATTGAACAGGGCACACAGGTGAGGTGCCAGTTCAGTCTGTAGTTCATGTAGAACACAGCTGGAGATACTGTCAGGTCCCATAGAAGCTGTATTCTTAGTTTTGGACAGTGCTGTTTTAATCTGTGCAGCAGTAAAACTGGGTGCCTGGCAATCTACTTGTATTGTGATTGGTCCTCTGTGGGGGGAGAGAAGGGTAAAGTTTACACTGAATCTGTCCACCAGTATATTTGCAATATCTGTTGGCTCAGTATAGGATGTACCATTGTGCAGTAGCTCATAGCAAAGCTATGTATGGCCATGGAGATTCTTTACATAACTGTAGAAGGCCTTGTGGTTGTCTTTACTATCTGCTGCAATTCTGTTTTCATAGCTAGATTTAGAGGATTTGATGAGAGATCTCAACCTTTTGTTGAGGCTGATAAGGGAGTTTTTCCAGTCTTGGGACTTCACCTTATTCCGCATCAGTTTCCTCCTTCTGTTGTAGAGTTTGTTTATGGCAGGGGACTGAGGAGAGTGTCTTAGTTCTATTGGGTATGGCAAGATCCATGCATCTGTTTACATGTTCATACAGTGCATTGGTGTATGATTTGGCAGTCATGCAACTATTCTCCATTTGCATGGGTGCCGTGAAATTAGCCACCTCTGTTTTTAGGAGCCTAAAGTTAGCTTTGGAGAAGTTTTTCATGGTGGTTACCTTTGTTGGTTGTGGGAGGGATGTGGATTTCCAAGGTGATTAATTTGTGATCGGATCTAACTAGGGAGGAGTTGACTACTGGTGTAGAACAATGGTTGCCCATGTTAGTAATGATCAGGTCAAGGATGTTGCTACCTCTAGTGGGGGTAAGAATGAGCTGGTGCAGGGCATTGGAATTAATGAATTCCAGAAAGTGTTGGCCAAGTGTATTGGTACATGAGCAGTTTTCCCAGTTAATGCAGGGGTAGTTGAAGTTGCCCAGTATGAGAGTGTTAGGTTGGACCCTAATATTCTCCAGGTTGCTTAGGAATGTGGAGTGTGAATCTTGGGACATAGTTGGGGACCTATAGCAGGCTACTACCTGAATCCCTGTCTTATCCAATGTTAGCTGCACCTGACATATCTCAGATGCTTATGTTGGGCTACCAGTCTGGAGGTGTGTGCATCCTTTATGAATATGTAAACACCACCGCCTTTGGAGCTTCGGTCCAAGTTCTGGGGCCGAAAGGTGTGGAGTGAGTTGTAGACTGGTAGTGCAGGGGTGCTTTCTGCTGCCTTGAGCCAGGTCTCTGTTACAGCACAAATGTTGATGTTCTCCATTTTAAGCGAGTGCATTTTGAGATTTAGACTTCTAGCATTGAGCAGCATGACCCTCAAATTGCATTTGTTTGAGGCTGTAGCTGTTGGTTTAGTTCTTCGTTCTGCTTATTTTATGATGGTGGTGCTCCGGACAACTGTAAATATGTCTGCCAGATGTTGAGTGTATGCAGTTACTAAGTATATCAGAAATCTCTCCCTTGCTGTTTCTTCATGATTCTTCCAAAATTCTCACGTTAAGCTGAAAATAGTCATAGGGATATCTACCCCTTTAAAAAATTAGTCTAAACTGTAATAAAAACATGTGCTTCTTAACTGGCCCCTGTGCTATTATTTATTCCCAGGTCATCCATTTCTGCATTACTGGCATTTTGTAGATTATTCTGATGAGTCAGTATGCATTATTCCTAAGTGTGGCAACTGTATATTTAATGAAAATATTTTGATCTGAAAAATCTGTCCTTTTTTCCAGATTTTTAATGTTGTCACCTTAATTCACAGTGGTGGACACAACTACTAGCATAAGGAAGTGATTATTTCAGTTAATGAATATTTCTTTTTCCCCATTATTTTTAGATTTCTGGCAACAATCTGTTAGATGCAAGTTGTAGTTACAGCAATTCTCACTATTACCATATACGCCAGCGACCTGTTCAGTATCTCTCTTTTTTTATTTGTAATACTATTTTTTCACTTTGTACATTTAAGTCATTCTGTTATTAGTTTACTTGCTCTACACCACAACAACTACAAACATGAAGTCAGTTGAGCCTATTTATATTAGGAGCGGTATAACAATGCACCATCATGTGTGACATCTTCCTGGACATTTCTTAACTTGTACTACACAAAGTGTACTGCTCCTTCTTGCTCTTTTTTATTGCAATGGGTGATGGACAAAGCAATTGCACAAAGACATGCACAGCTGTCTGCTTGATTATATTTGTAATGTGGCGACAGATTGAAATAAGTTGTATCACTGAAGTGTTGTGCACATCTGTACAAATAAAAAAGTATGTCTTTCCTTTATGATTGTATAAATGTTTATCCTGTCCTTGCTATTTGTTAGATTGTTGTTTCTGGCATATCTAGAATTAACAATTTATTAGACTCATTACTTAGCTAAGGTATTATTTTAGTGGCAGTTTTTAGATCAGGCACAATCTAGTTATTTTATGAAGCTGGTGCTGTGTGTGTGTGTTTGTGTGTGTGTGTGTGTGTGTGTGTGTGTGTGTGTGTGTGTGTGTGTGTGTGTGTGTGTGTGTGTGCGCGCACGTGTGTGTGTGTGTGTGTGTGTGTGTGTGTGTGTGTGTGTGTGTGTGTGTGTGTGTGTGTGTGTGTGTGTAAAATGCCCTGGTACATACAACAGGGTGCATTCTCTACTCACACCACCTGTCTAGATTTCCACAGAATATTTGTCTCATACTTTGGTCTGTTCCTCTTAACATTTGTGGTTTTGTGGCAAATCAGTGATAACGGAATTCACAAATTAATGATAGCCCTTTAAGTTTCAGTCTTCCTATTTTTTTTTTGGTAACACAAAACACTATTTCAGCAACTTTTTAAGATTATAAAAGCAATATTTAAAATGTGTCCCTGGTTTTGGGCCTTTGTCCCCCCCAAAAAAAATAAATTTTGGCTTTCTAGATTTCTTCTGCTGTGAAATTGAGAGATTTAGTTGTGTCATGTGGATGGTGCAGTGGTAGTGTTGTTGCCTCAAAGCAAGAGGTTTTCTGGTTTGATTGTTGGCTGGGGTGCCTTCTATGCAGAGTCTGTATGTCCTCCCTCTGTTCATGTGAGTTTTCTCTGTGTACTTGGGTTTCCTTCCATGTGAGGAAGACATGCATCTGGAGCATTTCTCCCTGGGCCTTTGCTGAAAATTAGCTTTGTTCCAAGTCAGGCCTTCCTGGTAAGCAAATGTTAAATAAAAACTTTTCAAGGAGCTGAGAACTTCAGGGGAAGAGAAGTTTAGTGTTGCTTATTCCAAGTCTGTCTGCATTGTTAGTAGCACAACAGGTAGTAGCCTTACTTTTGATGCAGAAGGCTATGGGTTCTACTCCAGAGTATGTAGATGGATTGCTGATAATGTACTGTGTTGTACTTTAAAAGCAGTGGATGCTGCAGTCCTGTGCATGCCCTCCTTTTGGAGGAGTTACCTAGTAACTATGAACCTGTTATATGTTTGCCATCCATTCCCTATTGTAATATTTACTAGCTTATCATTTTTTAATGTAACATACGCAATTTATTCTTCAAGGGCAATGGCCACTTTATTTGTAGATAAAACAATGAAATATAAAGTTGTTTCCTAGCAGTAACCTCTTTGTTAGTTAGAGATCCCTTTAATGTGGAATTATTTAGATGACTTACTTCTGTAGAGATTTTGAATATTTACTGATATTGGTGGATTTTAATGACAGAAGTTTGAGTGGCCTTTTATGGTCAAAATTTTCTGAAATAGGTAGTTTTGTTATTATTGGTTCATACATTTTGTTTCATTGCTTACTAGAAGGCAGTTCAAAACTACAGATTTAAAATGCATTCTAATAACTGGTGCTGTATTATACAAGGAATATAATTTAATACAATCAGGAAGGTGAATCAAAGAATGCATACATGTATGCATGGCCCTAAAAATGTGTTTGAAAACAGCCCAGAGGAAAGTGTGAAAGGCTCAAAATCATGGGTAAATTTTAAGCTTTACTCTTGTTACCAAAGCAATGGATGAAGGTAAAACAGTTCACACCACATTACCTTGACCTGGAGAAGTCTTTTGACACAATCCCATACTCAGGTGTAGTACAAAAGATGAGTAATGTAGGAGCAAACACTTGCATCACTAGCTGGATTGCCAACTTGCTCACAGGATGCAGGAGATCAAAATAGGGAAAGAAACCAGTCACCAATGGAATTCCCCAGGGTTCGGTGTTGAGGCTTTTTCTGTTTGGCATATACATCTCAAAAGTAAAAGGAAATACCAAAGGGCTTTGGCCGGCTAAGTTTGGGATGATTGCAAGCTAGCAGCAGTTATTGAATCCCCAAATGACTTAACCATCATACAGGAAGGTTTGTCCCAAATAATAACTGGTGTCAAAATCATGACAATGCCCTCTGAGAACTGACCCAGTTGTCTGGCATTTGGGAACTTGTGTGTACAGTGACCTAACATTTGACCAACATGTGCCCAGAGTTATAAGAGAGCCTTTCTATATTGCACAGCTTATAAACAAATCAATTGTGACTAGATTTAGTGTTGTTGTTACCCCCCCTTTACAAAACTATTATTACATCAATCATTTTGTATAATGCCCACTTTGGCATGTATCTGTCTATCCCCATGCAACAATTGGAATACCTTTAGAGATACCTTCCTAAAAGGATAAAAGTCCTAAACAATAGGGCTTGCATGGACCACCTCAAAGATTTATTACTACACTCAGTATCCTACAGAGTGCTTAGAGGTGACATGTCTGGCATACAAGGCATCTTCCGACCTAATACAGATGGACCTACTGAACATCAGCAAGTCAAATGACATCAAAAATACTCACTCCAGTTATCTAAACTGAATGTTGCAGAGAGATGGATATATATCACAGAGGCTACCACTGTTCCAGAACAGACTATCCATAAAAGCTCATCCATCCATATTCAAATGCAACTTGGATCTAAGGATTGGTAATAGAAAATGTACTCCAGGACTGCCTCTCATGCCACTAATGGATAGAGGCAGTTCCTAAATGCTCCATTTCTTACATGGGTCCCCTCAAATTATCTGTGGTATGATCACAGTTATATTCTCACTAGGGTTAATATACAATTATCAGCCATGGGATAGGTAAGACCAATCAGAAAATGTTAATTCAAGCACCAAAAGGGAATTGGCTAAGCTTAAAATATACTCCAAGTGAACCTATGTTGTGGCAGTAAATGGTTATAAAAAATGCCCTTTTTAGATCACTAAGTGCCCCTGTGACCCTCTGCCCCCCCAGTCTTCAACAGCTTCCAGCATCTATGGCACACATGCAACTAATCTTTCAGTACCTGACGTCTTGCCTGCCTCCTGGGGCAGCTGTCAGCACTGTCTGTATGCTATGCCTGTGCTAAAAGACAATAGGAATGGGAAAGCAATCACATAACACACACAGATGAGGTGAAATGTAAACTGTACAAAATTCAGCTCCACACACACACGTATGCAAGCAAGCAAAAGCCTAAGTTCCGAACATGAGCATGAAATGGTGCCCAGTATGCCTGAGGGGAACAAGCCTGACTGCAGTCTAACACAATAGCACAGTATCACAATTCATATCTGCACACACAACATACATACAGTCACCCACAAATATTCTGGCATCTGTCAGTGAAACCTGTGATTATTAACAAATATATTTAGTAAATTAACTATACACAGGAGACATGGAAAATGCTTGCTATACCATATGGGTCATCCTTGCTTAACCTCTGCGTCCCACAAATTACATTTTTCAGGGTGGTGGTGATGCAGGTCAATATACTGGTGCCTGCATTCCTCACTGGTATGATGGATGTCAGTTTCCCTGGACAAAAGTGTTGCCTCAGAATGACAAGCATCCACCCTCCCGAAAAGAACTGCTTAGGATTCCAGCAGCCATTTCCCAAAATGTCAGGAAAGAGAAAATATTTTTTGCTCTTCTTTGCAGACCAGGTAGGCACTCTTTGTGAGACACTATCACTGGTGGGCTTCTCCAAGAATGTTTAGGAATGCAAAATGGCATCATACCAGTCACATCATGGACCTGACAATGAATGACATGTAGTAAACCTCTGCAGATGCACACACGATCAGTTTCATGAATGAGTGAGTATGTAATGCATGCCAGTGATATGCAGCTGATTGTATGCAGCCATCTTTTCACTGGTCACTTCTGTGAGACATAGCAATTCATAGGTTGAGGCAGAATACTGCTTTATTAAAATAAGTAAGATGCAAGCTAGCACTAGTAAGTCATGTTTGTAGATAACAGACCAGTTTGGATGCCAAAACTTGCATCAAGAAAAATGTGCAGTGCACTTATTTCAGCAGCTTGGATCACTTTCTGCCAGAACAGCATCAGCATGTAGTACAGAGGAGAAAGCCCAAAAGGGGCACAGAGAAGTATACACTAGTGCGGTAAGAGATGTATTAGGAATGACACACGTGTCAGTATCTCAGTTTTGAATGACCCTGCAACTGAATAGTTGTTCATAGGTTCATAGGTGAGTACTAGGCTAATGGCCTAGAGCCAACACAAGCCTAGCCCAAAATAATAAGTCCTGCCAAGTCTTGAACCCAGGGTCCTGTAAACTACAATCCAAGCAATGTACCATTACACCACCTGAGCTCATTGATTCAGTGAAGATTTCTGGGCAATAATACTTATATTACAGCAAGTTCCTTCAACTGTCCCGTGCTATACTCTCATACTTGTTCACACATAACCCTAGCAGATGATGGCAGCCCAGTGACACAGGGCAGCCTTCTCCCCATCCAGGTAGTCTTAGCCTTCATAACACTAGTATTCAGAACCTATTGTACTCATATATCTGCTCACATGCAGACCTAGTAGTTAATGGCAACCCTCTAATACAGGATATTCACATCATCCACACCTAAGTTGTAGGCAGTTAGAAGAACATAGGATGCCCCCACAGTGTAACCTTTGCAGAGTACCCAGTCTGCTTTCACTGTGAGATAGCTATCTCTGTGCACCCACACATGCCTTTCCAGTCTATGTCTATGTCTTCCTGTCTCCATAGCTTATAGCTTATGCATGCCCAGGTACCCAAAACACATAAGCAAGGACTGCTTAGTAGAAGTGATACCCACCAGCCCACATGTGAATTTATGTGAGAAACAGTAGTATATGGTTTCAGTGCAATGGATGAGAAAAACTGCAACACACATTCTTGTTGGAAGAGTGTTGACATAATAAGATGGACCTTCCAGAAAACATGAAACACAATGGTGGAAAGAGCATCAACAGAGAATGGTCTTCCATCAAGCGCCACATTCACTGAAGAATACTTTCCGGCATTTCTGTATGGTGCTGATGATAATGGGGCAGGAATCATACCTGCAGGTGCCAACATAGGTTCCATGAGAGGACAGATGCTGCATATCTCTCATAGACACTGGCAGGGTATCCATGCAGACTGCAGTGAGGCATACTGCAGCTGTGTACATGCCCATCAGAATACAGAGTGTGTTAATTCTGCTATCAGTAGCATGCACACATGGGGTACAGGGCTTGCAGGGTGAGTGTTACAAATAGTATTGTTATGTACTTGTATAGCAGGTATAAACCTTTGGTATGATGAAGTTCTAAAATACATTCTTAGGACAAAAGTCCTTACAAATTTGCAAAAAGTTTTAAAACTTCTGATTTTGGCATCAGTCTGTTTTATTATTTTGATTTTTTAAAATGCCAAATACTATCTGGTTTTGCTTTCATGTAATAGAATTACTTGGAGAGGAGGAAACTGTGTTCAACTACCATATAGGTCCTCTATTACCAGTTCTACTATGTTCATGTCCCAGAGGCAACAAGACCTACAATGCCGTCATGGAACCAGTGTCATGTTACACAGTCCCATAGTGTCTCTCTCATAACTTGTCATTCAAGCTGCCCTAATGCATGGTCCCAAAGTGGCATCCCCACTCACACCACAGAGATCATATTTGAGACAGATGCCACTGTTCCCCATGACTCCAATATCTGGTAGTTTAAACTGCCATTGTGTCCTAAGCACTTATGCAAATGATGATGGCTGTGATCCCTCCAGAACTTATTTCTTTCTGATATATATGACCATGTCAGATGTGTAGTGTGACTTGGCCATGCAGTGTCCAGCATAGCCATCAGTTAATACTGCATGTGTCACCTGCACTGACGATGTATACATATCAGGGCCCATAGAGGTGGATGAGACATTGCCGCTTTGCCTGCACTGACATACATTGTGTACAACATAATATGTAGGGTGTGATATAGCCCCTGCTGGTTGTCTGCTGCCATCCATGTTGCTGCTAATGAGTGTCATGGTGGTTACAGTGGACCCTGCTGTTATACTCATGAGGGTCCTGAGGATGCTACCAGCCTTTTGATGCTGATATGTTATATTGTGCAGCATTCAGCATGCAACAAATGTCTGACAGACTGTATAAGAGGCATACAGAATGTGTCCAGGTAATAGAACTGGAAATTCATCAGGTCAAACATACCATATTTCTGCTTTCATAGGATCATAGGATCATAGGAAGTTACTAGGCTATTGGCCCTGAGGCAAAGCCTAGCCAAGAATTTAGCCCATGTTCCAACAAGTCAGCACCTGATGCCCCTGTCCAGCAGGGACACAGGTAGAATCCCAGGGGTGTATTTTCTGTTCCCCATCCAGTTATCCAGGTTGCACTTCAAAAAGGTTAATGAGGTACTCTACGTACAGTAGAGAGGGAGTCTATTCCACAAATGGGAGGAGTCTCTGGGACACAAATCTGTCCTGCCAACAAGTCCGATTGATGTCATAGACCAGGTTGAGGTCACACGTGTGGGTTACTCAAGTAGACCTTGACTTGTGGATATGCAGCAGTCCCATCAAGGAGGGATCTGAGATTGCATTGTATGCCAGACCGAGGACACCTCTGAGGACTCTGTATGAGAATGAGTAGCGGGACAGGGCTTTTAGCCTATCTGTGCAGGGTAGATGTTTGAGGCCATGGATTCTCCTGGTGAGGAACCTCTGTGGTCTCTCGAGCTGCTGTATGTGCTTTGTGAGGTACATGCAGAAAGGGGAGTTGTACTCATGAATTATGTTATATTGCTGTTTGGTCATGTCTTGTGCATTCCATATAATTCATTAGTCAGGGATCCAGGAGGTAGCTTGAATCACTTGTAACAGATTAGGGACAAGAAACAGAGATTGCGGTGTCTGGCATTATGTGCATCTTATATATATGATGGAAGATATGTAGTTACATTACTGTGCCTGAACATACTTTTAAGCTGGCCCTGTGGGATGTTTCCATTCAAGAAGTGATGATACAGATTACCTATATTTCCTATGTGGGAATCATGGGTATTACCATGGTACTGTGCAGGTACATGGGTATTAGCTCCTGTGCATTATATGCTTCCTGGCAGCTGTTGGAATGGCAGCCCTTCCTCTTGATGTAACATTGTTCATGGCCACTGGGTATAGCCTTTATTACTACCATATGGGTGCAATCTACATCTCCTAGTACTTTGAAGATGTGGTTGATATCATATATGCCATGCATCAGGGTTGCTTTCTTTCTCTTCCCCTGGTGCTTTTTGCAAAGCAGATATGTACATACACATGTGGAAGCAAAACCTGAGTCATGGCTGAAAGGGGGCTGTAAACCAGTCCACCTACTCAGTTATCAAATATTATCTAATGTAATAAAAGAAAAGTACAGAGGAATGTGAGTATTCTACAAGACAAATGTCCCTAGATTGTCTCTGAAATCATCATCAACCCCCTTTTTCCCATTTTTCTACATGGGGTTGGGGCATCATGTTAACTGTTGCCATCTCTCTCGATTCAATGCCACACTCCTGCCTTCCTCGACTCTCATGCTGGACTATCCAGGATCTTCCTTCACACAATCTATCCACCACTTTGCTGAGTGTCCATGTTTCCTCTTACCTTCTTCCTGTCTATAAATCTTCTTCACCAGATTATCTTTTGCTTTTCTGCACGTGTCTAAACCACTGTAATCTGTTCTCTTTGATCTTTTCTGCAATTGGTGCTACTTTGGCTTCTGCACTTATGTCCTCATTTTTTCATCTGTCCCAGACTGTGCATCCTACCACCTTTCTCAGGGACTTCATTTCTATCACCTCCAGCTTCATCATCTGCTCTGTCTTTACTGCCAAGGTTTCTGTGCCATAGAGTAGTACTGGATGCATCACTGTCTCGTACATCCTACTTTTCAGCTTCTTTGGCATTCTTCTGTCATAAACTACACCTGACACTCTATACCAGTTGGCTGCAGCCCCTCTGATTCTAGAGTTGTGTCGACCTCTTCTTTTAGACTTCCCTTCTCCTCAAACACCTCTCCCAGATACTTGAAGCTATTTACCTTTTCCACTATCTTCCCTTCTATCTCAGTTCTCAGTTTCTTCTGATTTTCCAAGTTTGCTGCCATTACCACTGTCTTATCTGTGTTTAGTTTCATCCAATGTGCCTTCAGTTTTGCACTCCATTCCCCTATCCTTTACTGAAGTTCTTGCTCAGTCTGCCTGTAATGCCACATCATCTGCATATAGCAACTGTGTTGATCTGTCCCCTCCAACCTGCTTTCTAATATAATCCATCACCAGTATGACCAGCATCCCACACCCCTCTGCGAGGCCAAACACTATCTGTACTTGAGTAATTGGGTTCTTGTACATAGTCTACGCTAATTCTACCAATGTTTCTGGGACTTACAACCACTGCAGTACTGCCTAAATCAGCTTTCTTGGGATCTTGTCAAATGCTTTCTCCAATTCTAGGAATGCCCATTTAGACACTTTCCTCTTCTCTAGCTTCTTCTCAATTATCTGTCTCACTGCAAACATTGGGTCAGTTGTGCTGCATCCTGATCTGAATCTGAAAACTGCTCATTTTCCATCTTACTTTCTACTACTCCGTGTATCCATTTATTAATCACTCTCTCCAGAACTTTCATGCAATGTGACAGGAGTTTGATGCATCTTTACTGCCCACAGCTGTGGATGACCCCTTTATTCTTGTACACTGGCATGAGTATGCTGATTCTCCAGTCATCTGAGACATGCCTTTCTCTCCACACTGCTATGGGTACCCTCAGGAGCCATTTCTCCCCTATCTCACCCAGCATCTTTATCATATATGCTGTGACCTCATCTGAGCCTGCTGCTTTCCCTGACTTCATTTTCCTTAGTGCTATCTTTACTTTTTCTAGAGTGGGCTCCTCTTCTTCTCTCCTCGTAAGCTGTTTCTGGGGCACTAAAGCTTTTCTTCATTCAGAATCTGATGGAATATTCCTTCCATCTGCCTTTGGTGTCATGTGGATTGGTGAGCATGTTGTTGCTGGCATCCCTCATGAAGGGTGTCTATCTTCTTTATCTTTCTGTCTTTGTCTTGCAACTTGATATAACTTCTTGTGCCACCTACTGAGTCACATTCCAGAAGTTGGTAGACTACCTCTGATGCCTTGCAACTCCTCTCTTAGCCTCTTAGTTAGCCAACCAGTATCTAGCCTGGTTGGTCTTTTCTATCTCCCACTTTTTCCTGCACTCCTTCTTTCTTTTAATGACTTCCTGGACTTCTGCATTCCACCACCACCTTTCCTTATGTACCTTATTTCCATATCTGGCTTGACCACACATCTGTTCTGTGTATTGAGGCGCTGCCATTCTTCTTCAACTCTACCTATTTACTCATTTTCTTGAGATGCTAGAGACCTAAGAGTTTTCTTGAACTGCTATACTTTCTCTCCAGTCAACTTCCAGGTCTTCACTCTGGTCTTAGACCCTTTTCCTTACTTGGAGGAAGTCTACCTGAGTTGCACATTGGCCACTTTTGTATGTGATCTTGTAATATGCCATTTGCCAGACAGACAGAAGTCTAGAATGGCCTGCCCTTCCAGCTTGTCTCTTGTCTCTAGGATACATAGACTGTCTGGCCTCCTCCATACCATCATGTCATCCACTTCCTGCCAGTGAATCTATATTAAGTGCATCAATTCTCAGTTCATGTTCGTCAGGTTAATTGGTTTTACATCAAGCTTTCAGTCATCAGATCTATCCCAGAAGTTATCCAGGTAACTCAGGCTGGGCAACTAGACACTGTCCAGCCAGTAGCTTATTAACCCAGGGTCAGTATGGTGGGTATACACTGGCCAGGTCCCTGGCATAGGTAGAATCCTGAAATACCCATGCCCATTTTGACAACATTAGTCAACATAAATGAATCACCCAGAGCCATATTTTATTTTACATCAAGTGGCTAGCCCTGCCATGGCACACAGTCTGTGATACATGTTCTCCTATCTTGAGGATACTATGCACCACAGTAGATGCCCAAAGTAGTTGATCTGTACAACTCTTCCCCCTATAGGGCACCATGTAGAGTCTGTGCTGCTGCCCAAAGCTCCATTCATTGGTGAGTTTGAGATGGAAACATTCAGCATGTTTTTCAGAGGTGGGAAGAACCCCACAGAGACACAGGGAGAATATGTAAACTCCAAACAGGCACTGGTCAGACACCAGGATTGAACCTTGTACCTTGTGCATGGGATGTGAAGACCTTAACCATTATGCCAATTGGTTTCTGAAACAGACCTGTTTTATTATTCATAGCTTGTATCGCAAATATCTCTGTTTTATTATTCATAGATTCATAGACTGTTACTAGGCTAATGATCCATGGGGCCTTTCTAAGCCTGGCCAAGTTTTCCTGAAAGAATAATGATGTCCTGCATCCAGACAGGACATTGAGGGCCAGGCATTTATAAGCTACCTCTGTCCATAAGTGATATGGGTGCCAGGCCCGGTGTACATTTCCTATTCCCCATCCACTTGTCTAGCTTACCCTTAAATTGGGTAATAGATGATCTCAGCTTCACATAGATGGAAAGCCTGTTCCATAGGAGGTGCAGTCTCTGAAACACATATGCATCTCTCCAGCATGTTCTGTTACAGACAAAATTCAGGACCTTAGATCTTGCATTTCTGGTACTTTTTGACTTATGAATATATAAAAGATTCATAAGTGTTGGATTTACAGATGCCTTTTAAGGCAGGCATAGATCACCCCTCAGCAATCTGTAGGGGACTGAATAGAGGGAAAGGGATTTAAGGTGCTCTGCATAAGGCAGGTTTGTTACACCTTGTATTCTTTTTGTAAGGAACCTTTGAGGTTGCTCTAGTTGATGCATATGCCTGGTCAGGTACATACCAAAGGGAGCATTGTACTCTGTGATTGGTCTGATAAGAGCAGAGTATAGTGAGTTAATGACCTCTTTGGACCTTGATGCCACGCCTTTACTTATATGTTGCGCAACATAAAAGGATTTCCTCACCACTGTGGCCACATGGTAGTCGAAGGTAAGGCTACTGTCTATGCGTACCCGGATCCCTGACCACTGGGCCATCTCTTAGGGGTGTATTATCAACATGGTAATTAGGTGGGATGGCTGATTTCCCAAAGGGTACAATTATTCATTTCTTAGCATTGAGTTTTAGACCATGGCTTCGTCACCATTTATTAGTCAGTGATAGACCTTCTTAAAGAATACTAGTGCCTGCAGGTGAGTTGATGATACCCCCAGCTTGCAATCATTTGCAAACTTAGTCAGCCATAAACCTTCAACATTTGCTTCCATTTCAGAGAAATAGATGCCAAAAAGGAGTGGGCCCAATACTGAGCCATGGGGAGGCTCCACTGGTGACTGGCCTCTTGATGAAGGTGGCCTCACCTATTTTGACCTCCTGGGTACTGTCAGTGAGCCAGTTGGCTATCCAGTGGGTGATAAATGGGTTTATACCTAAATTACTATATCATCTATATAGTCGGGTATCATATCAAAAGCCTTGGCCAGCTCGAGGTAAGCTGTGTGCACAGTCTTACCTTAATCCAGTGCTTTGGCAACCTTCTCAAATAAATCCACCAAGTTTAATAGGCATGACCCATCCTTAACAAAGCTGGACTGTAGTGGGTCCAGCATCTGCAAGTTAATTATGTCCTCATTTATCATTTCCATGATGATTCTTTCCATGGCCTTACATGAGGCTGGTAAGACTTATAGACCTGTAGCTACCCAGATCAGTGGTTGGATTTCCTTTGTGCAGGGGAATGACTATAGCCATCTTCCATTCCTTGGGCACAACACTGACTAAAGGCTCCAGTTGAAAAGTGATTAAACTGGACTAGAGAGTATCTATTATAGTAAGTGCTGCAAAAATTTTGACATCCACAGGTATAGGACATCCATGCATTCCCCAGTTCCAGTCTGTGGGCTGTGTATCTCAAAACATGCTCATAGTATGTAACTATCCATGCACAACTGATTTGAGACCTACTGGTCTGTCAGCTGGTGAGATGCAATCCTCTTCTGGTACCATTTTTTTTGCATGGGTAGCCATGCCACACATTCTGGAGACTGGCGGTTGAAGTTTTCAAATGATGTCTCACACAAGATACTGGAGCTCCAACATATCTACTTTTTTATTTTTATTTTTTGATGATGTCTTTGTCTTTATGTTCAAACACAAGTACCTGCATCATTGCATATCTGATGACCATGAATCATGACTTGCTTTACCCTACAATTATTGTTATGCTATTATGCAGTCATTAAACTGCTCTTCTTTATTTATGGCCTCATGTTCTTACTAAGCTTACATCTAAGGAGACCATCAAGAAGCTCAGTCACATCATCTGGTACTGTGGGGACTAACAATGTTTCCTATTCATTAGACATTTTGCACATATACCAGGTGAAAATTTGCAATTATTCATCTCGTCATCAGACTCAGGCTTTAAAAGTTACGTGTTGCTCTGCTTGATAAGAAAAGGCAGCAGCTTCTAGAAACAGGGTATACATTAGTTTAGGTATCTGTCACATCATTTGGTGGTGTTGATATTGAAGTTAGTATAGGTTTAGGTCTCTAGAATTGGTGTTTGCTTTAGCACTGGTCCCAGTTAGGTGAATGAATTCAAAGAGTTCTGGGTCATTTTTAGCACAGAAGGCT
Source organism: Protopterus annectens (assembly GCF_019279795.1). Classification (NCBI taxonomy): domain Eukaryota; kingdom Metazoa; phylum Chordata; order Ceratodontiformes; family Protopteridae; genus Protopterus; species Protopterus annectens. Next base: position 1,338,553,384 of record NC_056737.1, read on the forward strand.
AAGCAGAGCTTACCCCGTAAGAGACTATATAACATTGAGTAGAGAGACATAATTTGTAGCATATCAGAGTAGCCAAGGGTACTATGATCTGTGATATTTTGATGATGAAATATGCAGGTCTGTCAAACTGGTTTAGGTGTTTAGTGAGATACATGCTAAAGGATGCATTATTGCATTATATTGAATGATAAGTGTAATAAAGACTGAATACATCAGGGCTATAATTTCTTTGGACATTGAGAAGATATCACAAAGGATAATCTGTGCAAGGTTGAATGATTTCATAACCACTACTGAGATGTGGTGGTCAAAGCCCCTGATGACTGTTTCACATTTAAGTGGAAGCTTATTGATATGGTGTGTGCAGCAGTGGCATTAGATTTACCAAAGGACCATGCTGTTTTTCTCCATGTTGAGGATAAGCCCATGATTAATATACAAGTAATTTGTTTGGTCCACCTGTTGCTGGAGAATTAAAGTATCAGAATGAGATTTGATAACCACCCCCATTTTGCAATACTCAGCAAAGCTGGTTACCGTAGATTTTTCATATTAACTTTTATGTCAAAAATATATGCAAAAGAGGAGAGGACCCAGGACAGAGCCCAGTGGGACACCACTGTTGACAGTTTCTTGTCTAAAGCAAATACCCCTGACTTTAATGGTATGGGTTCTCTCAGACAACCAGATACATGTTGATCTGGGAGAGTTTGTCAGTAATTCTAACAGGGTTATGGTATCAAAGGCCCTAGCAAGGTCCAGATAAATGATGTGGACTCTATGCCCCAAAGCCATGGTGTTAGGAACCCTATCAAACATCTCAACCAGGTTGTGCAGGTATGATCTACCTCTTAGAAAGCCGAGCTGGTATACAACCACCTGGATGGTGCTCTGTCTGATAGGAAGGGTCACCTACATCATTGTTTATTAGATCAGCTATAATACATTCTATATCCCTGCAAATAATACTAGTGAAATGAGTAGGTCTGTAATTCGCTTTCATTTGAATACTCCTATTTGTGCATATTTTGGGTCATTGCCCATAATGCTACATGGTCCTATGAATCCCTTCCAAGATGCCCATTCTGGTTTTGGCATAAGAATACAATGCAAAATTTAGTAACTGTCCATGACTAACCCACTGTTTTCAGTATCTCTCAGCTATATGCAGATACTTTAACACTTTGCAGTAGAAAGTATTGCAAATCCCCATTACTGTAGCACAATAGACTAAAGAAGCTCACATCCCTGCAAGATCACTCACCTACTGCTAATATTATTATATTACATATGTGGGCCATATAAATCTGCTGTATTTTACATAGTGACTGCATGAGTGATGCATATATTCTGCTGTTTGGCATCTATATCATATTATCGCACGATGAAAGGAGCGAACGCTCTTTCATCGAACAGATATCGAAATAACAAAAAAGTGAACACACAGAACAGCAAATTTTTTCTCAGGGAAAAATTTGTTGCTCTGCAAAAAAAAAAGTTTAAACACAAAATGAAGTGGTGGGAATTGCCCGCCACACCCCCATAGTGGAGGAAATGGCAAAGTCCTGAAGATGGCCCACTGATTTTTTTCCCTAGGAAAAAAATCGATGTTCCATGACTTCGCTTTTTTCTCCTTTCAACATTATAGGATCGATGAAATAGCATTCGCTCTTTTCATCATCCAATAATGTGATATAGACCTGCTGTTTGTAATCTTTATATTTATAACGATATCCACATTCTAATGCCTGTTAGTGATGATTCCATTTTGTGTCTGTAGTCTTACACTTTGCAATAATGTCTGTATTCTGATGTCGTTAATTCTTTGCATTTATTTAACTGGTCCACTTGTGGCTGAAAAGATTGGTTCAACAAATTAATTTACTGGATAGCAAAAGAAAATGAAAATAAAATAAAGCAGCTGCCATAAAAGCAATAAAAGCAGGACACACCATAATGAACTCGATGCCAAATGAGCATTTCCTTTTATATCTCATTCAGTTAAAACTCAGAGAAATTTCAAAAGGACAAAAACAACTGGTTGAATCTTCTACTCAATGAATCTTTTTTAAAAAGCATCCCCAAGCATGAGGTCAAACTCCACATACCCCACAAACTATATATTCCATGGTCATACAAATATGGGAAAAAGTTGAAAGGTCACAATCTGTTGGTGTACAAATAGGAATCACACAACAATGATTTTCTATGGAGAGCAGTGATCAGGAGTAGAAAACTGAATTTAAATCAACAAGTTGATTGCTTTTGCATTTAGAACATGTAAACTACTAGGTTAGCCCAAACAGATAAATATTAATATTACATAAATTAAATATATGCAGTCTGTGATACAACTGATTAACTTGCCTTCCAAAACAATTCTTATAAACCGGTTCACTTTAAGTTAGCAATATGCTGAACATGAAAAGCTGAATGGTTTGTGTTATGTTTGACTTTGTACTGCAGCTATTTGTATTTGTTTTTGTTTAGCGGGGACAACACTGATCTCCGTAGACCTTTTTCAGACTCTGCCCAAGATCAACATCTAGTTAAGTGACTATCAGGTATGCATATTTGCTGTCATGCAGCATGTTCTTTTCATGTAATGATGCTGCTGAAGGGATCAGAAGCATTGCATTTTACTTTTCTACCATTTTAAGAGTGCTCTTTCTTTGCAAAATGCTTAAGTAGAAAAATTTATATCAAATATGATCACACTTGGAAATTAATTCTATGGGTTAAGTTTATCTTATGAGGATTTTTACTGGTATATCCTATGTAGACAGATTAAGACAGGTCGTGTTTTTTTATTTTCATGGCACTTTGATACATTTTAAGCAGGTTTATGTAAAGATAGTAATTTAAACATTTAGTGCAATACATCACCCTGAATCTGTTAAATATTTAAACCACTCATCTTTGTTTGAGTTCATAAAGAATAATAACAATTCAGACTGTTACATTTTTGTATAATTTTTTTGATGGGTAGAAGTCTTTAAAATGAATATGTGTCTTACAAATTGAACTTCTATTAGGAATAAAGACCA